>NC_140172.1:1958545-1971045 GCF_963971535.1 Notolepis coatsorum
GTGTACTG
Source organism: Notolepis coatsorum (assembly GCF_963971535.1). Taxonomy (NCBI): domain Eukaryota; kingdom Metazoa; phylum Chordata; class Actinopteri; order Aulopiformes; family Paralepididae; genus Notolepis; species Notolepis coatsorum. The sequence continues at coordinate 1,958,554 of NC_140172.1, forward strand.
TAATGTGTACTATATGTATCTACTATGTATATATGTAAATAAAAAAGAAATTAAACGTAGGTCTTGAGGGGTAGGGCCCGACAAGCCTAGTGCTTCTCCCTTCAGCCCTTTTCGGACAATTGGACAACGCTGCAATAGCAGCTGGTAAAACGTTGGTGATTTATGGAGTGACCGTTGTTATGTGTCCAAAGCCCCAAATAAAAAATAACTGAACTGAACTGAACTGAACTATTTAATAAATAGATAAATATAATGTAGTGTTAACGTGTCTAAAGTGAGTGTCAAGGTGAGTGTTTGTTTAAAGTGAGAGTGACTTATACTTATGACTTGTACACTATATTCTCTCGTCAGACTAACTTCTAGTGAGTGAAATAGTGTAACTTCACTATTCCCCATTCTTCTGGGGACCGTCTGAAGGACCCCCGGGGGTCCCCGGACCCCACATTGAGAACCACTATATATCTCTATACTATATATACCACTGATCTACTGTATTATTCAATTTGTGTCCAATGGCGTGTCGGCCACCCGATAAGTGCTTATCTCTCACCCCTCCCTCTGTAAGTCACATGGTACAGTCTCCTCTGTAAGTCACATGGTACAGTCTCCTCTGTAAGTCACATGGTACAGTCTCCTCTGTAAGTCACATGGTACAGTCTCCTCTGTAAGTCACATGGTACAGTCTCCTCTGTAAGTCACATGGTACAGTCTCCTCTGTAAGTCACATGGTACAGTCTCCTCTGTAAGTCACATGGTACAGTCTCCTCTGTAAGTCACATGGTACAGTCTCCTCTGTAAGTCACATGGTACAGTCTCCTCTGTAAGTCACATGGTACAGTCTCCTCTGTAAGTCACATGGTACAGTCTCCTCTGTAAGTCACATGGTACAGTCTCCTCTGTAAGTCACATGGTACAGTCTCCTCTGTAAGTCACATGGTACAGTCTCCTCTGTAAGTCACATGGTACAGTCTCCTCTGTAAGTCACATGGTACAGTCTCCTCTGTAAGTCACATGGTACAGTCTCCTCTGTAAGTCACATGGTACAGTCTCCTCCCCTCTGTAAGTCACATGGTACAGTCTCCTCTGTAAGTCACATGGTACAGTCTCCTCTGTAAGTCACATGGTACAGTCTCCTCTGTAAGTCACATGGTACAGTCTCCTCTGTAAGTCACATGGTACAGTCTCCTCTGTAAGTCACATGGTACAGTCTCCTCTGTAAGTCACATGGTACAGTCTCCTCTGTAAGTCACATGGTACAGTCTCCTCTGTAAGTCACATGGTACAGTCTCCTCTGTAAGTCACATGGTACAGTCTCCTCTGTAAGTCACATGGTACAGTCTCCTCTGTAAGTCACATGGTACAGTCTCCTCCCCTCTGTAAGTCACATGGTACAGTCTCCTCTGTAAGTCACATGGTACAGTCTCCTCTGTAAGTCACATGGTACAGTCTCCTCTGTAAGTCACATGGTACAGTCTCCTCTGTAAGTCACATGGTACAGTCTCCTCTGTAAGTCACATGGTACAGTCTCCTCTGTAAGTGAGAGATATAGAGACAGTGAGACAGGAGGAGAGATATAGAGACAGTGAGACAGGAGAGATATAGAGACAGTGAGACAGGAGAGATATAGAGACAGTGAGACAGGAGAGATATAGAGACAGTGAGACAGGAGAGATATAGAGACAGTGAGACAGGAGAGATATAGAGACAGTGAGACAGGAGAGATATAGAGACAGTGAGACAGGAGAGATATAGAGACAGTGAGACAGGAGAGATATAGAGACAGTGAGACAGGAGAGAGATAGAGACAGTGAGACAGGAGAGATATAGAGACAGTGAGACAGGAGAGATATAGAGACAGTGAGACAGGAGAGATATAGAGACAGTGAGACAGGAGAGATATAGAGACAGTGAGACAGGAGAGATATAGAGACAGTGAGACAGGAGAGATATAGAGACAGTGAGACAGGAGAGATATAGAGACAGTGAGACAGGAGAGATATAGAGACAGTGAGACAGGAGAGATATAGAGGCAGTGAGACAGGAGAGAGATAGAGACAGTGAGACAGGAGAGATAGAGACAGTGAGACAGGAGAGATATAGAGACAGTGAGACAGGAGAGATATAGAGGCAGTGAGACAGGAGAGATATAGAGACAGTGAGACAGGAGAGATATAGAGACAGTGAGACAGGAGAGAGATAGAGACAGTGAGACAGGAGAGATATAGAGACAGTGAGACAGGAGAGATATAGAGACAGTGAGACAGGAGAGATATAGAGGCAGTGAGACAGGAGAGATATAGAGGCAGTGAGACAGGAGAGATATAGAGGCAGTGAGACAGGAGAGAGATAGAGACAGTGAGACAGGAGAGATAGAGACAGTGAGACAGGAGAGATATAGAGACAGTGAGACAAGAGAGATATAGAGACAGTGAGACAGGAGAGATATAGAGACAGTGAGACAGGAGAGATATAGAGACAGTGAGACAGGAGAGATAGAGACAGTGAGACAGGAGAGATATAGAGGCAGTGAGACAGGAGATAGATAGAGACAGTGAGACAGGAGAGATATAGAGGCAGTGAGACAGGAGAGATATAGAGACAGTGAGACAGGAGAGATATAGAGGCAGTGAGACAGGAGAGATATAGAGACAGTGAGACAGGAGAGAGATAGAGACAGTGAGACAGGAGAGATATAGAGACAGTGAGACAGGAGAGATATAGAGACAGTGAGACAGGAGAGATATAGAGGCAGTGAGACAGGAGAGATATAGAGGCAGTGAGACAGGAGAGATATAGAGGCAGTGAGACAGGAGAGATATAGAGACAGTGAGACAGGAGAGATATAGAGACAGTGAGACAGGAGAGATATAGAGACAGTGAGACAGGAGGAGAGATATAGAGACAGTGAGACAGGAGAGATATAGAGACAGTGAGACAGGAGAGATATAGAGGCAGTGAGACAGGAGGAGAGATATAGAGACAGTGAGACAGGAGGAGAGATATAGAGACAGTGAGACAGGAGAGATATAGAGACAGTGAGACAGGAGAGATATAGAGACAGTGAGACAGGAGAGATATAGAGACAGTGAGACAGGAGGAGAGATATAGAGACAGTGAGACAGGAGGAGAGATATAGAGACAGTGAGACAGGAGAGATATAGAGACAGTGCAGTGAGACAGGAGAGATATAGAGGCAGTGAGACAGGAGAGATATAGAGACAGTGAGACAGGAGAGATATAGAGACAGTGAGACAGGAGAGATATAGAGGCAGTGAGACAGGAGAGATATAGAGGCAGTGAGACAGGAGGAGAGATATAGAGGCAGTGAGACAGGAGAGATATAGAGACAGTGAGACAGGAGAGATATAGAGACAGTGAGACAGGAGAGATATAGAGACAGTGAGACAGGAGAGATATAGAGACAGTGAGACAGGAGAGATAGAGACAGTGAGACAGGAGAGATATAGAGGCAGTGAGACAGGAGAGATATAGAGACAGTGAGACAGGAGGAGAGATATAGAGGCAGTGAGACAGGAGAGATATAGAGGCAGTGAGACAGGAGAGATATAGAGGCAGTGAGACAGGAGAGATATAGAGGCAGTGAGACAGGAGGAGAGATATAGAGGCAGTGAGACAGGAGAGATATAGAGGCAGTGAGACAGGAGGAGAGATATAGAGGCAGTGAGACAGGAGAGATATAGAGACAGTGAGACAGGAGAGATATAGAGACAGTGAGACAGGAGAGATATAGAGACAGTGAGACAGGAGGAGAGATATAGAGACAGTGAGACAGGAGGAGAGATATAGAGACAGTGAGACAGGAGAGATATAGAGACAGTGCAGTGAGACAGGAGAGATATAGAGACAGTGAGACAGGAGAGATATAGAGACAGTGAGACAGGAGAGATATAGAGACAGTGAGACAGGAGAGATAGAGACAGTGAGACAGGAGAGATATAGAGGCAGTGAGACAGGAGAGATATAGAGACAGTGAGACAGGAGAGATATAGAGGAAGTGAGACAGGAGGAGAGATATAGAGGCAGTGAGACAGGAGGAGAGATATAGAGGCAGTGAGACAGGAGAGATATAGAGGCAGTGAGACAGGAGAGATATAGAGGTTTGCCCAGGGGTGCAGTCGTGCACACACGCGGTTACACGGCGTGTTATTAGTAGTCACTCAGGGCAGAAGTGCGCGCAATGATAAGTACGCACGCAGCCAGAGAGAGAGAGACGGGAAATGAAATGAACAAAAAAAAAACACAATATATCCAAATGTCAGCTCGACGTTAGGTTCGAGACGAAAACGGTCCATGAGATGCGCCCGCCTCGTACGATATAGTCTTCACCACACCGGGTGCATTGTGATTGAGACCCGCTCCCAACGACAACGGTTTTAATCCATACTCTTTAGAGAGAGAGAGGTTAAAGGAATGGCATTTATTCATGAAAATGTTGAAGAGTACTTCAAGTAGACCTCTTATGATTCAATATGTTGCAACTGAGCCGATTTGAACCCTTTCACTGCCACACTGCAGAAGGTTACTACCCCTTTACTGTCACACTACAGAAGGTTACTACCCCTTTACTGCCACACTACAGAAGGTTACTACCCCTTTACTGCCACACTACAGAAGGTTACTACCCCTTTACTGCCACACTACAGAAGGTTACTACCCCTTTACTGCCACACTACAGAAGGTTACTACCCCTTTACTGCCACACTACAGAAGGTTACTACCCCTTTACTGCCACACTACAGAAGGTTACTACCCCTTTACTGTCACACTACAGAAGGTTACTACCCCTTTACTGTCACACTACAGAAGGTTACTACCCCTTTACTGCCACACTACAGAAGGTTACTACCCCTTTACTGCCACACTACAGAAGGTTACTACCCCTTTACTGCCACACTACAGAAGGTTACTACCCCTTTACTGTCACACTACAGAAGGTTACTACCCCTTTACTGTCACACTACAGAAGGTTACTACCCCTTTACTGCCACACTACAGAAGGTTACTACCCCTTTACTGCCACACTACAGAAGGTTACTACCCCTTTACTGCCACACTACAGAAGGTTACTACCCCTTTACTGTCACACTACAGAAGGTTACTACCCCTTTACTGCCACACTACAGAAGGTTACTACCCCTTTACTGCCACACTACAGAAGGTTACTACCCCTTTACTGCCACACTACAGAAGGTTACTACCCCTTTACTGCCACACTACAGAAGGTTACTACCCCTTTACTGCCACACTACAGAAGGTTACTACCCCTTTACTGCCACACTACAGAAGGTTACTACCCCTTTACTGTCACACTACAGAAGGTTACTACCCCTTTACTGTCACACTACAGAAGGTTACTACCCCTTTACTGTCACACTACAGAAGGTTACTACCCCTTTACTGTCACACTACAGAAGGTTACTACCCCTTTACTGTCACACTACAGAAGGTTACTACCCCTTTACTGCCACACTACAGAAGGTTACTACCCCTTTACTGCCACACTACAGAAGGTTACTACCCCTTTACTGTCACACTACAGAAGGTTACTACCCCTTTACTGTCACACTACAGAAGGTTACTACCCCTTTACTGCCACACTACAGAAGGTTACTACCCCTTTACTGCCACACTACAGAAGGTTACTACCCCTTTACTGTCACACTACAGAAGGTTACTACCCCTTTACTGTCACACTACAGAAGGTTACTACCCCTTTACTGCCACACTACAGAAGGTTACTACCCCTTTACTGTCACACTACAGAAGGTTACTACCCCTTTACTGCCACACTACAGAAGGTTACTACCCCTTTACTGTCACACTACAGAAGGTTACTACCCCTTTACTGCCACACTACAGGAGGTTACTACCCCTTTACTGCCACACTACAGAAGGTTACTACCCCTTTACTGTCACACTACAGAAGGTTACTACCCCTTTACTGCCACACTACAGAAGGTTACTACCCCTTTACTGCCACACTACAGAAGGTTACTACCCCTTTACTGCCACACTACAGAAGGTTACTACCCCTTTACTGCCACACTACAGAAGGTTACTACCCCTTTACTGTCACACTACAGAAGGTTACTACCCCTTTACTGTCACACTACAGGAGGTTACTACCCCTTTACTGCCACACTACAGAAGGTTACTACCCCTTTACTGCCACACTACAGAAGGTTACTACCCCTTTACTGCCACACTACAGAAGGTTACTACCCCTTTACTGCCACACTACAGAAGGTTACTACCCCTTTACTGCCACACTACAGAAGGTTACTACCCCTTTACTGCCACACTACAGAAGGTTACTACCCCTTTACTGCCACACTACAGAAGGTTACTACCCCTTTACTGCCACACTACAGAAGGTTACTACCCCTTTACTGCCACACTACAGAAGGTTACTACCCCTTTACTGTCACACTACAGAAGGTTACTACCCCTTTACTGCCACACTACAGAAGGTTACTACCCCTTTACTGTCACACTACAGAAGGTTACTACCCCTTTACTGTCACACTACAGGAGGTTACTACCCCTTTACTGCCACACTACAGAAGGTTACTACCCCTTTACTGTCACACTACAGGAGGTTACTACCCCTTTACTGCCACACTACAGAAGGTTACTACCCCTTTACTGCCACACTACAGAAGGTTACTACCCCTTTACTGCCACACTACAGAAGGTTACTACCCCTTTACTGCCACACTACAGAAGGTTACTACCCCTTTACTGTCACACTACAGGAGGTTACTACCCCTTTACTGCCACACTACAGAAGGTTACTACCCCTTTACTGCCACACTACAGAAGGTTACTACCCCTTTACTGCCACACTACAGAAGGTTACTACCCCTTTACTGCCACACTACAGAAGGTTACTACCCCTTTACTGCCACACTACAGAAGGTTACTACCCCTTTACTGCCACACTACAGGAGGTTACTACCCCTTTACTGCCACACTACAGAAGGTTACTACCCCTTTACTGCCACACTACAGAAGGTTACTACCCCTTTACTGTCACACTACAGAAGGTTACTACCCCTTTACTGCCACACTACAGAAGGTTACTACCCCTTTACTGCCACACTACAGAAGGTTACTACCCCTTTACTGCCACACTACAGAAGGTTACTACCCCTTTACTGCCACACTACAGAAGGTTACTACCCCTTTACTGTCACACTACAGAAGGTTACTACCCCTTTACTGTCACACTACAGAAGGTTACTACCCCTTTACTGCCACACTACAGAAGGTTACTACCCCTTTACTGCCACACTACAGAAGGTTACTACCCCTTTACTGTCACACTACAGGAGGTTACTACCCCTTTACTGCCACACTACAGAAGGTTACTACCCCTTTACTGCCACACTACAGAAGGTTACTACCCCTTTACTGCCACACTACAGAAGGTTACTACCCCTTTACTGCCACACTACAGAAGGTTACTACCCCTTTACTGTCACACTACAGAAGGTTACTACCCCTTTACTGCCACACTACAGAAGGTTACTACCCCTTTACTGCCACACTACAGAAGGTTACTACCCCTTTACTGCCACACTACAGAAGGTTACTACCCCTTTACTGCCACACTACAGAAGGTTACTACCCCTTTACTGCCACACTACAGAAGGTTACTACCCCTTTACTGCCACACTACAGAAGGTTACTACCCCTTTACTGTCACACTACAGAAGGTTACTACCCCTTTACTGCCACACTACAGAAGGTTACTACCCCTTTACTGTCACACTACAGAAGGTTACTACCCCTTTACTGTCACACTACAGGAGGTTACTACCCCTTTACTGCCACACTACAGAAGGTTACTACCCCTTTACTGTCACACTACAGGAGGTTACTACCCCTTTACTGCCACACTACAGAAGGTTACTACCCCTTTACTGCCACACTACAGAAGGTTACTACCCCTTTACTGCCACACTACAGAAGGTTACTACCCCTTTACTGCCACACTACAGAAGGTTACTACCCCTTTACTGTCACACTACAGGAGGTTACTACCCCTTTACTGTCACACTACAGGAGGTTACTACCCCTTTACTGTCACACTACAGAAGGTTACTACCCCTTTACTGCCACACTACAGAAGGTTACTACCCCTTTACTGCCACACTACAGAAGGTTACTACCCCTTTACTGCCACACTACAGAAGGTTACTACCCCTTTACTGCCACACTACAGAAGGTTACTACCCCTTTACTGCCACACTACAGAAGGTTACTACCCCTTTACTGCCACACTACAGAAGGTTACTACCCCTTTACTGTCACACTACAGAAGGTTACTACCCCTTTACTGCCACACTACAGAAGGTTACTACCCCTTTACTGCCACACTACAGAAGGTTACTACCCCTTTACTGCCACACTACAGAAGGTTACTACCCCTTTACTGCCACACTACAGAAGGTTACTACCCCTTTACTGCCACACTACAGAAGGTTACTACCCCTTTACTGCCACACTACAGGAGGTTACTACCCCTTTACTGTCACACTACTATCGGCAGTGTGATAGTAAAGGGGTAGTAACCTTCTGTAGTGTGGCAGTGAAAGGGTTAACCGTCTGTGTATTGTCGCAGTGAAAGGGTTAACCGTCGTTTGGTAGTGGCGGCAGTGACAGGGTTAAAGTCTATATAACCTGCCTATAAAGCCGACCATTGGGTCGCTGTACGGAGGGTGCTGAGGGCAGCGGTTAGAGGAGTGGGCTCGTCACCGGAACGTCGCCGGTTTGATCCCCCGGACCGGGGCAAGTGAATAAATAACACGCTCCGCTTCCTCAATGCCCATGAGCAAGGCACTTGACCCCTGTCTGCCCCCAGTGGAGCTGGCCAGTGGCCGGTGTTGGGGGACGGTGGTTGTGTACTGGGCAGCTCCCAGGTGTGAGTGTGTAAACGTAGGGCTCCGTGCTCAGCGGACCGATACGCCCCGAGTCAATGGAGCTACACAAATAAATGACTATACGTAATAACATAAAATAAAAAGGCAGACAGGGTGATGAGCCAGGGGTCTGACAGGAGATGGATCCCTATTGTTTCCAGAATGAACACAATTATTATTTTGAGCTAAAAGATATTAAGCAGAGCTTATTGCAGGAACGACAAAATATAAACATAGGTCATCAATCATTTTATTGCAAACAAGGTGACATTATGTTTTAGTCTATCTGGGCTATTTTCTGTCAACTCTTCAAAAAAATTATAAAAAAAACCAATAGACACCTCTCTTCCCTGTTTCATTATATTATTATCCAATTACACCGATTCAGTCGCATTTCGGCACGGTTTCTGTTCCACCTTAACCTTAACCCTGTGAGGACTGAAGAAGCCGTGCCGTGCTGCGCCGGGTAGTTAACCCTGTGAGGACTGAAGAAGCCGTGCCGTGCTGCGCCGGGTAGTTAACCCTGTGAGGACTGAAGAAGCCGTGCCGTGCTGCGCCGGGTAGTTAACCCTGTGAGGACTGAAGAAGCCGTGCCGTGCTGCGCCGGGTAGTTAACCCTGTGAGGACTGAAGAAGCCGTGCCACCTTCCACCACTGTATCTGCATCAACAACAACACGAGGAGAACAGAGCAGATGGATGTGAGAAGAGCAGGAGTTGATTAGAAGCTGCAGCTCAGTTGGTGAGCTGAGAGAGAGAGAGAGAGAGAGAGAGAGAGAGAGAGAGAGAGAGAGAGAGAGAGAGAGAGAGAGAGAGAGAGAGAGAGAGAGAGAGAGAGAGAGAGGGGGGGGGGAGAGAGAGAGAGAGAGAGAGAGAGAGAGAGAGAGAGAGAGAGAGAGAGAGAGAGAGAGAGAGAGAGACTGGGTGACTTGTAGATGTAGAGGAGGGAGGGAGGGATGGATGGATGTGCTTCTTCACCGCTTCAATGTAGGCTAGTTGGTCTGGATAATCATTAGTCCCAACAAACCGGGTCTCAGTGTCTAAAAGGGGGGTCGTGTCGGCGAACAGAGACGAGGACTTCAGCACCGAACAGCTCCCGGGGTGTAACATGCCAGGATGGACCCGGCGCTCCGGTGTGTGTTCCTCTGCGCGCTGCTGCTGTGTAACACCCGCCACGCCGACGGTAAGTTCAACAGAACACAACACGCATGTGGCACTGGTACCGTAAACATATCACTACTGTACGGTTGGACCCAAATGTCCTAAACGTTTTAAACGTATCGTATTAGAATGAGTGCAAAAAAACAACAAAAAACGCATTCATCGCAATGATCTGAACCATATTATTATTAATTCGGGAATGATCTCGTCAGCTTTGCGATATGGCGCGGCGTCAAGTGCGCGCAGGTCCCACTGTCTGTCATTAATACATTATAATATGTAAGTGATTCTTGTCTAATATAATTCAGTTGCCACTGTCATTATTATGATCAGTTATTCTGTCTAATATTCAGGTAACGGTCCCACTGTCTGTAATAAGCATCCCGGCGGCGGGATATTCTTCTGGTGGTGTAGTATTCGGTGTGAAAGCACGTCGTCCGTACGAACGCACCACCAGACCAACTCACGATATCATCATGAGCAATTTAATCTTCATTTAAGTGGCTGTGATGACTTGAGCCAAATAATGATGTAGAATGGCTTGAGAAGAGGCATGTATACCATTCATCCATGAGAAATGAAAATGGGGGACCCTGATGTAAACAAGACGAAAGTCTTTCTCTGGTCTGCATCCCCTTAACAATTGTATGCATTGAGCTGTACTGTATGTACCCATTCTGCAATCTGTTAAATAAAGTTTTCATTCATTCATTCATTCAGTCGTGGGTTAGGGTTTAGGGTTCATCATGGAGTCGATGGGTTAGGGTTAGGGACTTAGGGTTCAAATAGAATAGAATCTGGTACAACAACGACATTTAGTTTAGAGCATCACCACTGGCATACAAACATAAAATATAGCATGTGCAAATAATAATGTCAATAATAGTCATATAATAATAAAGTATCAATGTCCCAATGTCCTTAATAATAATAATAATATACCATCAATGTCCCAAGTGCAATAGTGCTAGTGCAAATAAATAAATATTAAATATTACAGTGACAGTCCAGTTGAGTTAATGGATGGAGGGAGGGGGGGGGGGGGGGGGGTTGACTTGCTATGGATGAAATAGTGTATATAGTGCAGCAATGCAAGTCCGGTTCACAGTTATTGTTTGATTGATTGATTGAAAACTTTATTAACAGATTGCAGAATGGGTACAGTACAGTACGGCTCAATACATACAATTGTTAAGGGGATGCAGACCAGAGAAAGACTTTCGTCTTGTTTACATCAGGGTCCCCCATTTTCAATTCATCGTAACATATATGACATACATGACATGAATGAAAACTTTATTTAACAGATTGCAGAATGGGTACAATACAGTACGGCTCAATACATACAATTGTTAAGGGGATGCAGACCTGAGAAAGACGTTTGTCTTGTTTCCATCAGGGTCCCCCATTTTCAATTCATATAGACATATATGACATACATGACATACAGATAGTCAGTACTGCTACATCTATACATTTATGACATACCAGATTTGCAAATACAGTACTGTTTGTGATACAGAAGGAGTCAAGAAAAGGGAGTATATACATTTGACGTAGAAACTGTACATTGGAGGAGGTTGGGTGGGGGGGGTTGGGTACATTGGGATATTGACAACCATACTGGGTAATTTACATTGGAGGTGGTTGGGGGGGGGGGGGGGCGGGGGGCACACTGTATAAACAAGTAACACTGTACATTGAGGGGGGGGGGGAGGAGACACTGTACAAACAAACACAATTGTACATTGAACTATTGACAAAACCATACTAGGTAAATGACTGTACATTGGACGGGGGTTGGGTTAGGATATTTACAGGGGCCAGTGTTGAATTGCAGTCTCCCGTAGGTGTCCCTTGAGAGAGGTTTTGAAAGTGGGTAGTGATCCACATTCCTTTACAGCTTTGGGTAGGGCGTTCCACATTGATGTGGCATAATTGCGAAACGTGTTTAGTCCCTTATTTGAGCCGAATCTGGGTTTAACATGATTTGTGGAGCTCCCTCTGGTGTTGTGATCGTGGTATTCACTGACCTTTGGGAAGTATTTTGACATGTACATGGGTACCTTGGTCGTGTAGTGTATCTTGTAGACCAGGCCCATTGCAAGTTGTTGTACTCTGTCGTCTACTCTAAGCCATCCTAGGTTGTCAAAGTGGGCAGGGGTGAGGTGGGTTCTAGGAGTAAGGTCAAGCAGTAGTCTGACCAGTTTGTTTTGAGATGTTTGTAATTTTGTTTTTAGCGCCTTTGAGGTGCTTTGGTACCATGAGGTGCAAGCATAGTCGTAGTACCCCTGAATGAGTGCTCCTGCCAGAGTCTTCAGGGTGTTCTTGTTTACCAGAGAGGAGATCCGGTACAAGAATCGAGTTCGTTGGTTGACTTTTTTTATT
>NC_140172.1:1976045-2010945 GCF_963971535.1 Notolepis coatsorum
CCTTCCCCTCCTTCCGATATGATGAACAGCCAATAAAGCGATAAAGGCTCCGTAATGTGTGGGTGTGCTGCAGTCGTTCTGCCGCCGACGTGTCTCACGGCAACATCTCACACTCGGAGAGAAAGGGAGTCCCGAGTGGTGGAATCTACACAACGCAGCAGCTGACAGCGAGCCTCGTTTATCCAGCAGGATATCAAGGAATGTGTTTGGAAATCACACACAGAAACGCTCACACAAGGAGCGCAGACTTTCATCAAATAACATCTCCGGAGAAACGTGTACATAATCATCACATGATCTTCGCGAGGCGTAAAGATTCAAGATTCAAGAGATGTGTTCGTCACATGACCACACGACGAGGCATGTGGTGAAATGAAGGTGGCCATGCCCGCATTGATTGTGCAAAAAAAAAAAAATACAAATAACAATAGAATAGATAATACAATGAACGTGATAAAAAAGATTAAATACAATACAATGCTTGACACAAAGCAGCGAGTTCAGACTAAGGGAGACGGCGCAGCGTCACAGACGAGTGAACCGCCACAGAGTGACTATAAGTGTGAGTGAATTACTGCGCGGAAGAGTGAAGGAGCGTGTTTCTCTGACATTGCTGATCACAGAGGTGAAATATGACTGACGAGATGGGCTTATATAGCCTATGATAGCAATGGCCATTAGGGATGGGTACAGAATTCGGTACTTTTGAGGTACCGAACCCAAACACGTCGGTACTACCGAGTATCGATTCAAGTGAGATACCAAAAAAAAAGAATTTAAATACATTTTTTTTATTTTTTTAGCTTTTTTCTTTTCATGTCAACGTTCACACGCACAATTTATGCTTACCTAGGATTTGACTTGATTCAACAACAAAGCAGTCGGATGGCAATGGCAAGCCGAAAACGGTCGAAATTGTAGTTATTTGAAGTTTGGATAATTCTTTTCACGACTGAGGTAGGGTTAAATAAATTTTTTTGAGACTAAAGTACTGAAAAAAGGTACCGTTGGGTACCGGTATCGATTCATAGGTACCGGTACCGGTACTGTATCGGTTCAAATGTGAAAGGTACCCATCCCTAACGGCCATGTATGGTGAAAAGTGGGTGTCGGTTGTTATGTTAATGCGTGTTAATGGCGTCTTGGTGAGTAGGGCACAGACGTATGGGAGTTGGTACAGTGTTGAACCCAGTGTGAAGAAAGGTCTGGCAGTGACTGAAACAATTCACCGAATCAGTCCTCCACCGGCTATGAGAGACCCGAACATGACAGCTGTGATATGCTACGGATATAATTAGCTTGAATACTTAGGCATGATGCAACCCAACATATCCCCCCCCCCCCCTCCGTCAGGCTTCATAGCCCTGCGTAACTTCTGGTTCCACTATAATACTCAGACGATTCTGGTTTTATTTGTGTACAATAATACAGGAATCTCCATGACCGGGATATACCTATAAAGAGCTTAATATAAGACCTTAATCTTGATATGATGAGGTAATGTCTGGACTACTGTGTACATATAGACACACGCGCGTCGGTGCTCCTCCGCGGAGACGTGCGTCAGACGGATGACGGGGTGCGCTGCTTATGAAAACACTAACGAGATGTAATGGTTCCCGGGCTCCGGGTCGCCGGAGGGTTTAGTGTTGCGGTGACAGTTTATGGAGCGGCCCGCGTGGGGTCTGGTGCCTGTGGTCCTGCCACTCCCTTTTAGGGGGGCATTTAATCAATTTTACTCTCACATTTTACATTTACATTTAGTCATTTAGCTGAACGCTTTTATCCAAAGCGACTTACAAGTTCTGCACGACAAGTCATCAGGAAGGATGCAACTCTATCAGCTGAGCAACAATGTTCATCAAAGTGTTGAGTGCTACAGTGTAGGTTAGTTTATTAGGACATGCTCTCACCAATTCACTTTGTGTGTGGGGCAGTAAAATGTGATATCGGAAAATATCGGTATCGGTAAAATAAAAATAAAAAACAATAACAATATTTTTTTATTTTTATTTTTATTTTTTTTACACTTATATAACCTTTATTTACCCAGGCAAGCAAGTAAGAACCAATTCTTATTTTATCTATTGTCAAAAGTATGCATGTTGGTTTAATTCAACAACAAGAGATATGTAATGTTAATTTTAACTTTTTTAATGATCATATTTTGCACAGATAATGCTTACATTTAGAAAGCCTTTTGAATGCATCCAGTGAAATTATTAGTTACCTGAAATTATTCAGTTTTTTTGGGGGGGAAACCCTGCATATATCCGTATCGGTTGATATCGGTATCGGTATCGGAAATTAAGAGTTGGACAATATCGGAATATCGGTATCGGTAAAAATGCCAATATCGAGCATCCCTAAAACGAATGTTCACGTGTCCTGTCAGGCTGCGAGAGTGACTTTTAACAGTGTGTACCGCGTGACATTTAAAAACTATTTGCAGTGGATCCAACTGCGTACGATAATGTACTGAATTATCACGTGTAGTGGTGGCAGATCCCATCAAATGAGGACCGCATGGAGTCCACCGCAAAGTGATGTGCTTGATCGACGCACTTGTGCTTGTTGCACTCTGGGTGTTGTGGGTTCTATTTGGCTCACGCTGATCTGTGAATTGACTAGAAGCATACAGCAACGGTTTGGGTGATTATTAGTTACATGATGATCACATACAATACACACACACACACACACACACATAGACACACACACACACACACACACACACACACACACACACACACACATAGACACACACACACACACACACACACACACACAGACACACACAGACACACACACACACACACACACGCACACACACACACACACACACAGACACACACAGACACACACACACACACACACACACACACACACACACACACACACACACACACACACACACACACACACACACACACACACACCTGGGCGCCCACTGTAAGCTGCTCAGAAGCTCCACTGAAGCATTTGGGGGTTGAGTGCCTTGCTCCAGGGCACGTGGGCAGTACTGGCTGAGGTTGGGGGTTGAGTGCCTTGCTCCAGGGCACGTGGGCAGTACTGGCTGAGGTTGGGGGTTGAGTGCCTTGCTCCAGGGCACGTGGGCAGTACTGGCTGAGGTTGGGGGTTGAGTGCCTTGCTCCAGGGCACGTGGGCAGTACTGGCTGAGGTTGGGGGTTGAGTACCTTGCTCCATGGCACCTGGGCAGTACTGGCTGAGGTTGGGGGTTGAGTGCCTTGCTCCAGGGCACGTGGGCAGTACTGGCTGAGGTTGGGGGTTGAGTGCCTTGCTCCATGGCACCTGGGCAGTACTGGCTGAGGTTGGGGGTTGAGTGCCTTGCTCCAGGGCACGTGGGCAGTACTGGCTGAGGTTGGGGGTTGAGTGCCTTGCTCCAGGGCACCTGGGCAGTACTGGCTGAGGTTGGGGGTTGAGTGCCTTGCTCCAGGGCACGTGGGCAGTACTGGCTGAGGTTGGGGGTTGAGTGCCTTGCTCCAGGGCACGTGGGCAGTACTGGCTGAGGTTGGGGGTTGAGTGCCTTGCTCCATGGCACCTGGGCAGTACTGGCTGAGGTTGGGGGTTGAGTGCCTTGCTCCAGGGCACGTGGGCAGTACTGGCTGAGGTTGGGGGTTGAGTGCCTTGCTCCAGGGCACCTGGGCAGTACTGGCTGAGGTTGGGGGTTGAGTGCCTTGCTCCAGGGCACGTGGGCAGTACTGGCTGAGGTTGGGGGTTGAGTGCCTTGCTCCAGGGCACGTGGGCAGTACTGGCTGAGGTTGGGGGTTGAGTGCCTTGCTCCAGGGCACCTGGGCAGTACTGGCTGAGGTTGGGGGTTGAGTGCCTTGCTCCAGGGCACCTGGGCAGTACTGGCTGAGGTTGGGGGTTGAGTACCTTGCTCCAGGGCACCTGGGCAGTACTGGCTGAGGTTGGGGGTTGAGTGCCTTGCTCCAGGGCACCTGGGCAGTACTGGCTGAGGTTGGGGGTTGAGTACCTTGCTCCAGGGCACCTGGGCAGTACTGGCTGAGGTTGGGGGTTGAGTGCCTTGCTCCAGGGCACGTGGGCAGCTGAGGTTGGGGGTTGAGTGCCTTGCTCCAGGGCACCTGGGCAGTACTGGCTGAGGTTGGGGGTTGAGTGCCTTGCTCCAGGGCACGTGGGCAGCTGAGGTTGGGGGTTGAGTGCCTTGCTCCAGGGCACCTGGGCAGTACTGGCTGAGGTTGGGGGTTGAGTGCCTTGCTCCAGGGCACCTGGGCAGCAGGTTCATACACGTCTGCTTCTCTAGCTGTTAGGCTTTCACTGCCCTTCCAGGCATTTCTGTGAGATGCCACCTTGATGTCGTTGGCAGCAGGTGTCTCTTGCCCACTGGGCAGATCAGGAACTGAGCTTAGGGCTCAGCCTTCCTTAACTCACTCTGCACCAGTCACGGAAAAAGTCGGGTTAACTTGGTTCAGCGCCAATCACGAGAAAAGTCGGGTTTTAATCGTTGTTTCTTTTATTAGCTATATCCATTCATTTTTCATCCATCCAGCCTGATGTTATCATTGGGAATGGGTCTGAGCTAGCAAGAGGGCAAATACCGCCGCCTACGCCTTCCAGCCGGTATTGCACTCCATTAGAAATGGTGTAGTTTCTTTTCTGGGACGATCTGAGCCGTGCGGGCGGGGTTTAAATACTCCGGCAGGACTAGCGTTTACAACGTTACATGCAATGCTGCCCCCCCCCCCCCCCCCCCCAGCCCCCTTCATATGCAATGCACGAGCAGTATTTGGAATGGCGATCAGATAATTGGATTATTTCTTTTGCATTACATCAGAGACCAGGTAAGGACTCTATATATCCAATCTTGCGTTGATTTGATATTTCTTTCTACCGCGATCGAAGTTGTCGGTGTGGACTGTGTGTGGCTATTTACCATTGGGTGCAGGAGGTTGGGGGGGGGAGGGGGGGGGGGCTGGGGGGAGCGGCGCCGCTACGAGGGCCATTTCATGTATGCACGAGGAGACATAATAATGATAATCTAGCGTTGATTTCAGGAAGATTCGATGATCAGGCGAAAAATGCAGCGTGATAAGTGTATTCCACTAAAACGCTATTATCGCGTCTTTTCCTGGGATCGTCACGCTGCCTCTCGAATCATGGTGAGCACTGAGCGATTGCCATCCAGCATGGAGAATCTGAGTGTCTGTGTGTAGGATCCATCTAGCATGGAGAATCTGAGTGTAGGATCCATCCAGCATGGAGAATCTGAGTGTAGGATCCATCCAGCATGGAGAATCTGAGTGTAGGATCCATCCAGCATGGAGAATCTGAGTGTAGGATCCATCCAGCATGGAGAATCTGAGTGTAGGATCCATCCAGCATGGAGAATCTGAGTGTAGGATCCATCTAGCATGGAGATTCTGAGTGTAGGATCCATCTAGCGTGGAGAATCTGAGTGTGCGTGTAGGATCCATGCAGCATGGAGAATCTGAGTGTCTGTGTGTAGGATCCATCCAGCATGGACAATCTGAGTGTCCGTGTAGGATCCATCCAGCATGGAGAATCTGAGTGTCTGTCTAGGATCCATCCAGCATGGAGAATCTGAGTGTGCGTGTAGCATCCATCTAGCATGGAGAATCTGAGTGTCTGTGTGTAGGATCCATCTAGCATGGAGAATCTGAGTGTCTGTGTGTAGGATCCATCTAGCATGGAGAATCTGAGTGTAGGATCCATCCAGCATGGAGAATCTGAGTGTAGGATCCATCCAGCATGGAGAATCTGAGTGTGCGTGTAGGATCCATGCAGCATGGAGAATCTGAGTGTCCGTGTAGGATCCATGCAGCATGGAGAATCTGAGTGTCTGTGTGTAGGATCCATCCAGCATGGAGAATCTGAGTGTCCGTGTGTAGGATCCATGCAGCATGGAGAATCTGAGTGTCTGTGTGTAGGATCCATCCAGCATGGAGAATCTGAGTGTCCGTGTGTAGGATCCATCCAGCATGGAGAATCTGAGTGTCTGTGTAGCATCCATGCAGCATGGAGAATCTGAGTGTGCGTGTAGGATCCATGCAGCATGGAGAATCTGAGTGTAGGATCCATGCAGCATGGAGAATCTGAGTGTAGGACCCATCCAGCATGCAGAATCTGATTGTGCGTGTAGGATCCATCCAGCATGGAGAATCTGAGTGTCTGTGTGTAGGACCCATCCAGCATGCAGAATCTGAGTGTAGGATCCATGCAGCATGGATAATCTGAGTGTAGGACCCATCCAGCATGGAGAATCTGAGTGTCCGTGTGTAGGACCCATCTAACATGGAGATTCTGAGTGTAGGATCCATCTAGCGTGGAGAATCTGAGTGTGCGTGTAGGACCCATGCAGCATGGAGATTCTGAGTGTAGGATCCATCTAGCGTGGAGAATCTGAGTGTGCGTGTAGGACCCATGCAGCATGGAGATTCTGAGTGTCTGTGTGTAGGATCCATCCAGCATGGAGAATCTGAGTGTCTGTGTGTAGGATCCATCCAGCATGGAGAATCTGAGTGTCTGTGTGTAGGATCCATCCAGCATGGAGAGTGTCTGTGTAGGACCCATGCAGCATGGATAATCTGAGTGTGCATGTAGGATCCATCTCTTCTACTTGAGCCTCGTCAGAAAGTGCTCAGCGGAACCGAGCCACACGTTAACCCCTTCACTGCCACACTGCAGAAGGTTAACCCTTTGCTATCACACTACCAACAGGTAACTGTAGTGTGGTAGTGAAAGGTTAACCTTCTGTAGTGTGGTAGTGAAAGGTTAACCTTCTGTAGTGTGGTAGTGAAAGGGTTAACCTTCTGTAGTGTGGTAGTGAAAGGTTAACCCTCTGTAGTGTGGTAGTGAAAGGGTTAACCTTTTTTGCAATGGGACCTCAGTCATGCGACTTTCATGCAACTTTTACGTCACTCTAGATTGACATTTGTTCTATTCTATTACGTCCATCTTTATTTGCCGCATACGGGTCAGTTCAGGAGTGTTGATCAGTTCACACTGAAATCTGATCTTGGCCACAGTTCAGTGGTTAGCACTGCTGCCTCACAGCAAGAAGGTCCTGGTTCAGTGGTTAGCACTGCTGCCTCACAGCAAGAAGGTCCTGGTTCAGTGGTCAGCACTGCTGCCTCACAACAAGAAGGTCCTGGTTCAGTGGTTAGCACTGCTGCCTCACAGCAAGAAGGTCCTGGTTCAGTGGTTAGCACTGCTGCCTCACAGCAAGAAGGTCCTGGTTCAGTGGTTAGCACTGCTGCCTCACAGCAAGAAGGTCCTGGTTCAGTGGTTAGCACTGCTGCCTCACAGCAAGAAGGTCCTGGGTTCAGTGGTCAGCACTGCTGCCTCACAGCAAGAAGGTCCTGGTTCAGTGGTTAGCACTGCTGCCTCACAGCAAGAAGGTCCTGGTTCAGTGGTTAGCACTGCTGCCTCACAGCTAGAAGGTCCTGGTTCAGTGGTTAGCACTGCTGCCTCACAGCTAGAAGGTCCTGGGTTCAGTGGTTAGCACTGCTGCCTCACAGCTAGAAGGTCCTGGTTCAGTGGTTAGCACTGCTGCCTCACAGCAAGAAGGTCCTGGGTTCAGTGGTCAGCACTGCTGCCTCACAGCACGAAGGTCCTGGTTCAGTGGTTAGCACTGCTGCCTCACAGCAAGAAGGTCCTGGTTCAGTGGTTAGCACTGCTGCCTCACAACAAGAAGGTCCTGGTTCAGTGGTTAGCACTGCTGCCTCACAGCAAGAAGGTCCTGGTTCAGTGGTTAGCACTGTTACCTCACAGCAAGAAGGTCCTGGTTCAGTGGTTAGCACTGCTGCCTCACAGCAAGAAGGTCCTGGTTCAGTGGTTAGCACTGCTGCCTCACAGCAAGAAGGTCCTGGTTCAGTGGTTAGCACTGCTGCCTCACAGCTAGAAGGTCCTGGTTCAGTGGTTAGCACTGCTGTCTCACAGCAAGAAGGTCCTGGTTCAGTGGTTCGTACTGCTGCCTCACAGCAAGAAGGTCCTGGTTCAGTGGTTAGCACTGCTGCCTCACAGCAAGAAGGTCCTGGGTTCAGTGGTCAGCACTGCTGCCTCACAGCAAGAAGGTCCTGGTTCAGTGGTCAGCACTGCTGCCTCACAGCTAGAAGGTCCTGGTTCAGTGGTTAGCACTGCTGCCTCACAGCTAGAAGGTCCTGGTTCAGTGGTTAGCACTGCTGCCTCACAGCAAGAAGGTCCTGGTTCAGTGGTTAGCACTGCTGCCTCACAGCAAGAAGGTCCTGGTTCAGTGGTTAGCACTGCTGCCTCACAGCAAGAAGGTCCTGGGTTCAGTGGTTAGTACTGTTACCTCACAGCTAGAAGGTCCTGGTTCAGTGGTTAGCACTGCTGCCTCACAGCAAGAAGGTCCTGGTTCAGTGGTTAGCACTGCTGCCTCACAGCAAGAAGGTCCTGGTTCAGTGGTTAGCACTGCTGCCTCACAGCAAGAAGGTCCTGGTTCAGTGGTTAGCACTGCTGCCTCACAGCAAGAAGGTCCTGGTTCAGTGGTTAGTACTGTTACCTCACAGCAAGAAGGTCATGGTTCAGTGGTTAGTACTGCTGTCTCACAGCAAGAAGGTCCTGGTTCAGTGGTTAGCACTGCTGCCTCACAGCAAGAAGGTCCTGGTTCAGTGGTTAGTACTGTTACCTCACAGCAAGAAGGTCCTGGTTCAGTGGTTAGCACTGCTGCCTCACAGCAAGAAGGTCCTGGTTCAGTGGTTAGCACTGCTGCCTCACAGCAAGAAGGTCCTGGTTCAGTGGTTAGCACTGCTGCCTCACAGCAAGAAGGGCCTGGTTCAGTGGTTAGCACTGCTGCCTCACAGCAAGAAGGTCCTGGTTCAGTGGTTAGCACTGCTTCCTCACAGCAAGAACCGTCCTGGTTCAGTGGTTAGCACTGCTTCCTCACAGCAAGAACCGTCCTGGTTCAGTGGTTAGCACTGCTGCCTCACAGCTAGAAGGTCCTGGTTCAGTGGTTAGCACTGCTTCCTCACAGCAAGAACCGTCCTGGTTCAGTGGTTAGCACTGCTGCCTCACAGCAAGAAGGTCCTGGTTCAGTGGTTAGCACTGCTGCCTCACAGCTAGAAGGTCCTGGTTCAGTGGTTAGTACTGCTGCCTCACAGCAAGAAGGTCCTGGTTCAGTGGTTAGTACTGCTGCCTCACAGCTAGAAGGTCCTGGGTCAGTGGTTAGCACTGCTGCCCCGCATTTTGTATTGCTGTACCCGTGTACCATATTGCTGTACCGTATTGCTGTACCTTATTGCTGTACCTTATTGCTGTACCTTATTGCTGTACCTTATTGCTCATTAAACTGTACCTGCCCAATTTTCCGCCATCAACTAAAAACACACTTCAATCAATATCTGAAATATAAAAAAAAGTATAAAAAAAAAACACTAACTAGTCTTACTGTCTTTTACTATTGTGCACTTTGCTACTAAGTAATCTACTGTGCCTATATTACTACCTACTATACTAGTATGTCTATTCTACAGAGTATAGCACTCAAGTTTCTGTTTGACCAACAATAACACTTACCCTTAACTGCCAGAGTTGTACCCTTCCCGCTGACATGTTGTACAGAAGTCGCTGTGGATAAAAGCGTCAGCTAAAATGACTAAATGTAAACATGAATCTATAAAGGTACATTATTACAAAGTCCACGAGATGTCTCATTTGATCAATATTCCAAACGTGTCCTCCCGTCAGGTTCTCGTCTCCGCCAGGAGGACGTCGCTCCGCGCATCGCCGAACACCCGTCGGACCTCATCGTGTCCAAGGGGGAGCCGGCCACTCTGAACTGCAAGGCGGAGGGCCGGCCGGCGCCCACGGTGGAGTGGTACAAAGACGGGGAGCGCGTGGAGACGGACCGGGACAACCCTCGCTCTCACCGCATGCTGCTGCCCAGCGGCTCCCTCTTCTTCCTGCGCATCGTCTACGGCCGCCGCAGCAAGCCGGACGACGGCAGCTACGTGTGTGTGGCCCGCAACTACCTGGGGGAGGCCGTGAGCCACAACGCATCTCTGGAAGTGGCATGTAAGTCTCACCACTTCTCTCTTTTTTACCAAACTCTTCGAACAGGTGTGTTGAAACACTGCCAGTGTGGTGATGGGTCACGGTTTGTTGTGGGTTTTATTTTAGTTTATATTCTAGTGTGCTTTGGATGTATTTCTGTAGTTTTCTCTGGTGAGCTGTCAATCACCAGACACCAGTTGATTGCCGTGCGGCAGGGCAGCGTCTGTATTAAATCCAGCCCAAGAGTGCTTCCGCATTGGCGTTTTGCGCTCTGATTGGCCGAGCGCGCGCATGCGCATTAGCCGCGACGCGCTCCTCTAGCCAGGAATCGAAACTCTGTTTAAGCTCCAAGAGAGCGAGGCTGAAAATCCGCAGTTCTTGCCCCACTGATGGGAGCCGAATCCCGGATCCGAGTTTTCTGATGAATACCCCCAAAATATGGAGGTCCCGAACGCAATTAAGTATTGATTACGCCGTAAACGAATCATTAAAAAAATATACCGTTAACTGGAGTATGTTGTTTCTTTACATATATGTTGGATTAGAGAATTGGTTTGTCATGACAATCCAATAAAAAATTGCGATTTACCCGGTGGTACAATGAACGGTGGGGCTGGGCTGGGGCGCGCAAAACGCCAATGCTGGGCTGCCTTTAATATAAACGCGGCAGGGCAGGTGTGTGGGCTTGATTGCCACCTGATTGGTGTCAGGTGTGCAGTGCCTCGAAGTAGGCTTGGTTCACTGTGTTCGGATGCTTGTTGTCCACTTCATGTTTTCCCCTCGACAGTAGAGGAGCGTCCCAAGCTCACGCTTCAAGGGTTTTCTCTCTGTCTCTAGTGCCGATGGTTTCTTGTTGTTTTCAACTGCCAGCCAGTGGTGGTTATTTAGTTTTGTTTCCCCCCAGTTATTTTATACTGGTGTTTTGTGTTTCCTACAGCTTTTATTTGTATTTATTTTATTCTTGTGTTCTCCCCCACCCTCTCCCATCGCTCAGCGACCCCAGTGGGTACCCCTCTGGGGTCACGTTAAGATCCCCTGTGCTGTGCTCATCATATGTACGTGTGAGTGGAGCGTTCAGCGTGGAGATGGTGCTGAGTGAGGAGGGGGGCGGCGCTGAACCTGTCGAGGCGTCAGCGTCTTCAGGAGGCAGAGGTCACGATGAAGAAGAGGAGGAGGACGTTATGGCCGATGTATGTCTCTCAACACTTTTGACAACTGCCGCTCGACAGAAACGATGTGATTTCGACACAGAAAGAGGAGAAGGAGGCCTGTGAGCTCGGGGCGTCAGTCGTTATCTCAAACCCTGCCCCTTTTCTTGATCCTCCAATCACAGCTGTCGCTTACCTCGGACTTTCTCGTACAAACTTTGTTTGTACGAGGAAGTCCGAGGTAAGCGACAGCTGTGATTGGAGGATCAAGAAAAGAGGGCAGGGTTTTGAGACAGGTCCATTGGCCACGTGTCTGGCTGCTTGCGCCGGTGACATTTCTATGACTTTGCACTTGTGCTCGGGTGTGTTTGCATAATTGTGAATGTGTGTGTGTGTGTGTCTAGCTTGTTAGTAACACCTGTTTAGAGTGAACTTTTGAACCCTCCCACGCACACACACACACACACACACACACGCACACACGCGCGCACACACACACACACACGCACACACGCACACACGCACACACACACACACGCACACACGCACACACACACACACGCACACACGCACACACGCACACATGCACACATACACACACATACATAAATAATAGTAGTACATCGTGTATCTTTTTAAATGTCCAACTCATTTATCCAAGCATTCTTACCATACTGTACATACTGTACGAATACAAATGTCAGCGTGGTGGACCCAGATGGTGTTTTGGGTGTGTTGGTATGTTTTTAATTGGGTGGCTTTAGGCGAGGCATGGCCTAATGACATGCTGTATTTTCTGCTGGCTGAGAGTTGGATTCAATTGAGGCTTGAGACCAGCTTCTACTCGGGTGGCAGTGGGGTTGGGCGTCGTTCAAGTTTGAACGATTCTGCTTTTCGATTCTTAGCGATTCTTCTCGATTCCGTTTCTTTAGGGGGCGGGGTCAAAACAGGTCAAACATTTAATAATAAATAACAATAATTATTATAAACCTTTACATAAGTCATATTCACAATTGACTTCATACAGTTGAACCTGTAAATGAATACACAGTTTAATTTAGTTTCTGTTATTATTAGGGATGTCCGATATTATTCAGCCCGACCCTAGTGAAATGTGTTTAATAGGAACTGATCAACATGTTGGGGGCCCGACCCTAGTGAAATGTGTTTAATAGGAACTGATCAACATGTTGGGGGCCCGACCCTAGGGTGGAAGTTAAAAAAACTGATCCCATATCAGTGTTTGGGACATTTTCCTTTATATTTCCAGAAATGGGGCAACAACCTCAATTCTTGCGGCGAGAAAAAGAAAGAAAAAAGAGCGCACGTTCATTTGAAAGATCCGATTGATTATCGTGGCCCATTTTTTCACTTGCTTTGTGTCAACTGCCCCCCCCCCCCCCTACTGTTTTGTCAACAGCCCAGCATACTACGCCGTATCAATAATCACAATGATCAGAGGCAGCAATACATCCACCTGGTCCTGCCTGCCAGCCAGCCAGCCTATCACCTCCTCCGTCTCTGTAGTTCATCACTCCGGCTGAGTGCTGTTTCAGACCAACACCCACAACAGCACGACCCCCCCCCCCCCCCCCCCCCCCCCCCCCGCAGCCCGCTCTAATCATGAGAGTGACTGGCAGCTGATGGAATTAGGACCATCGCTGTTCTCATACGAGAGGGAGAAGCTCCGTAGTGTCAGTGGATGTGAGCGGACAAGCGAGTGATCGTTAGAGGTGTTGATTGGTATAAATAAAATAAATAAAAGATTGAAAAAGAGGCCACTCATCATGACTCCCCCCCTCTCCCCTCCCCTCTATACTGTCCTCGGGGTGTTCAGAGTACAAACAGACAGACAGACGGATCAATAACTCCTCATTGTCACGGCCCGTTGGCCAGAACGCCCGACTAGCAGAGGGAGCTTATGTCTGGAGTGTCGTGGCCATATGAGCACAATATGCAGAGTACGGTTATTATAGTAGACTGGAAGAGGAGGCTTGTGATTATTTGCCCTACTGGATATGAATCTGTGGTTGTGGTTAATAGTGGTGAGATTTGCCGTTGTAGTTGTGGTTAATCAGCAACCGCTGTAGTTGCACCGCTATGGAAAGACACGCCTTGATACCGGGATTTATTAACATGTCGGTGCCAAATGGACCTTCCTGAGAACATTCCTGAATATATGATATTCAGTGGAAGGTGCAGATGGGACTGAGGCGTGAATAAAGAGTGAGAGCAGTGCACGGGGTTCCCTTCCAACGCACCTGCTCAAGTCTGTCTGATTTGATGTTCGATTACCTGGCAGGTTGCCATTAATCATACATCATGTAATACTCCCAGAGACCTGAGGGGGGCACAGCTGTGTCGAGTACAGAGAGCGGAGACGACAGCCCGACGCCATTGCTCTTCTTCCCCCTGCAGCCATGCTGCTCGCCCCCTGCTGGTCTCCCCTGATAGAGCTGCTGCTGCCCCCTGCTGGTCGCCCATGATAGAGCTGCTGGTCGCCCCTGATAGAGCTGCTGGTCGCCCCCTGCTGGTCTCCCCTGATAGAGCTGCTGGTCGCCCCCTGCTGGTCGCCCCTGATAGAGCTGCTGCTGCCCCCTGCTGGTCGCCCCTGATAGAGCTGCTGCTGCCCCCTGCTGGTCTCCCCTGATAGAGCTGCTGCTGCCCCCTGCTGGTCGCCCCTGATAGAGCTGCTGCTCGCCCCCTGCTGGTCGCCCCTGATAGAGCTGCTGCTGCCCCCTGCTGGTCTCCCCTGATAGAGCTGCTGCTGCCCCCTGCTGGTCTCCCCTGATAGAGCTGCTGGTCGCCCCCTGCTGGTCGCCCCTGATAGAGCTGCTGCTGCCCCCTGCTGGTCGCCCCTGATAGAGCTGCTGCTGCCCCCTGCTGGTCTCCCCTGATAGAGCTGCTGGTCGCCCCCTGCTGGTCGCCCCTGATAGAGCTGCTGCTGCCCCCTGCTGGTCGCCCCTGATAGAGCTGCTGCTGCCCCCTGCTGGTCGCCCCTGATAGAGCTGCTGCTGCCCCCTGCTGGTCTCCCCTGATAGAGCTGCTGGTCGCCCCCTGCTGGTCTCCCCTGATAGAGCTGCTGCTGCCCCCTGCTGGTCGCCCCTGATAGAGCTGCTGCTCGCCCCCTGCTGGTCGCCCCTGATAGAGCTGCTGCTGCCCCCTGCTGGTCTCCCCTGATAGAGCTGCTGGTCGCCCCCTGCTGGTCGCCCCTGATAGAGCTGCTGCTGCCCCCTGCTGGTCGCCCCTGATAGAGCTGCTGGTCGCCCCCTGCTGGTCGCCCCTGATAGAGCTGCTGCTGCCCCCTGCTGGTCGCCCCTGATAGAGCTGCTGCTGCCCCCTGCTGGTCGCCCCTGATAGAGCTGCTGCTGCCCCCTGCTGGTCGCCCCTGATAGAGCTGCTGGTCGCCCCCTGCTGGTCGCCCCTGATAGAGCTGCTGCTGCCCCCTGCTGGTCTCCCCTGATAGAGCTGCTGCTGCCCCCTGCTGGTCGCCCCTGATAGAGCTGCTGCTGCCCCCTGCTGGTCTCCCCTGATAGAGCTGCTGCTGCCCCCTGCTGGTCGCCCCTGATAGAGCTGCTGGTCTCCCCTGATAGAGCTGCTGCTGCCCCCTGCTGGTCGCCCCTGATAGAGCTGCTGCTGCCCCCTGCTGGTCTCCCCTGATAGAGCTGCTGGTCGCCCCCTGCTGGTCTCCCCTGATAGAGCTGCTGCTGCCCCCTGCTGGTCTCCCCTGATAGAGCTGCTGCTGCCCCCTGCTGGTCGCCCCTGATAGAGCTGCTGCTGCCCCCTGCTGGTCTCCCCTGATAGAGCTGCTGCTGCCCCCTGCTGGTCGCCCCTGATAGAGCTGCTGGTCTCCCCTGATAGAGCTGCTGGTCGCCCCCTGCTGGTCGCCCCTGATAGAGCTGCTGCTGCCCCCTGCTGGTCGCCCCTGATAGAGCTGCTGCTGCCCCCTGCTGGTCTCCCCTGATAGAGCTGCTGGTCGCCCCCTGCTGGTCGCCCCTGATAGAGCTGCTGCTGCCCCCTGCTGGTCGCCCCTGATAGAGCTGCTGCTGCCCCCTGCTGGTCTCCCCTGATAGAGCTGCTGGTCGCCCCCTGCTGGTCTCCCCTGATAGAGCTGCTGCTGCCCCCTGCTGGTCGCCCCTGATAGAGCTGCTGCTGCCCCCTGCTGGTCGCCCCTGATAGAGCTGCTGCTGCCCCCTGCTGGTCTCCCCTGATAGAGCTGCTGCTGCCCCCTGCTGGTCTCCCCTGATAGAGCTGCTGGTCGCCCCCTGCTGGTCTCCCCTGATAGAGCTGCTGCTGCCCCCTGCTGGTCGCCCCTGATAGAGCTGCTGCTGCCCCCTGCTGGTCTCCCCTGATAGAGCTGCTGCTGCCCCCTGCTGGTCGCCCCTGATAGAGCTGCTGGTCGCCCCCTGCTGGTCGCCCCTGATAGAGCTGCTGCTTCCCCCTGCTGGTCGCCCCTGATAGAGCTGCTGGTCGCCCCCTGCTGGTCGCCCCTGATAGAGCTGCTGAGGGAGAGTTATGTTAGGTCCTGGCTCTCTTTAACCTGCTGTCGTGTGGCAGTGAAAGGGTTAACCTGCTGTCGTGTGGCAGTGAAAGGGTTAACCTGCTGTCATGTGGCAGTGAAAGGGTTAACCTTCTGTGTATTGTCGCAGTGAAAGGGTTAACAGTTTGGTAGTGCGGCAGTGAAAGGGTTAACAGTTTGGTAGTGCAGCAGTGAAAGGGTTAACAGTTTGGTAGTGCAGCAGTGAAAGGGTTAACAGATTTCACCTACTGAAACCACTTGAGATAAGTTGTGCACTCATAAGCTTTGTTACGTAGACATTTCTTTTCTATAATAATAATAATTAGTGCTGTCAGGCGAAAAGGATTTGTAATTAATTAATCGCATTTTAATCCCATAACCATTTTTTAACTACGATCTTGTCAGTCAATCATCTGACTTCTGGATTAACTTTTTAATTTCTCTTATTTTTTGGGATCATAACCCACAAACCTGAATGTTATTGCCATAAAACAGAACACAGTTAGTTTCTCTACCTTTCTGTGAACGTCTAGCAAAAAACGGTGTTGCAATCTGATGAGAAATGGTGGAGAAATGTACATTATAAAAAAGTGTACTTACAGTAGATTTAATTCACGCCTGGTGATACTAAATCCAGATTAAACTCTGCCATTGGAAAGGGGTGATTTGGCCCGATCCATACATGTGCGACTTGGCCATAATAAGGTAATTTATAGGCTTGATATTCTATATTCTATAATCATATTTCAAATTGCATGTGTCCGAATGGCAGAATTCAGTACTGTATCTACAAAACCATCTGTTTAATCATCTTCCCTTTATTCAATTGCTTAGATTTTTCAGGTCTGGTCAATTTTAGGCAGTGAAAGGGTTACAGACCTCTTTGTATTCTTCATGCTGTTTCTGTTCTGTTCTCGTTGGCTACTGTACCTATTACCAAGCAAATGGAGCGATTGGCCTGAGCAGCACGTCAGTGGAAGTAATTTATGCTTATTTTTCTGGCCAAAGACTGCGATAAGGGACTAGCATCTGCTGCTAACTGGACCATGCTTACTCCTTGGAGGTCTCTGCGTTGGGTTGTTTGGTAAGTTAGCTAAAGGCTAGCATCTGGTGTTAACTGGACCATGCAAACACCTTTAAGAGCTCTCCGCTGCACTTTGGTACAGTTGGTTGGCAGGAGTCTATGTCTCGTGTGATATTGTGCTGTGGACCATTCCTGTAAGAAACAGTTGCTCCCTGTGTCACTATGTATGATTTAAAAATATACCTTTGTTTTTGCACATTTCATTGTACTATTTAGTCTATTTGAAATCTTTATTTTACAATGCATACAGTGTATTTGCACAATGCACTCTATTCTATGAACATATGTAGACACTTCTAGAAATGATCTGAATCCGTACAATTACAATCTGTACAATCTGTATTTTCACATGGCAGGAGGTGATATTTATGTATTTTCACATGACAGGAGGTGATATTTATGTATTTTCACATGACAGTAGGTGATATGTATGTATTTTCACATGGCAGTAGGTGATATTTATGTATTTTCACATGGCAGGAGGTGATATGTATGTATTTTCACATGGCAGTAGGTGATATTTATGTATTTTCACATGGCAGGAGGTGATATGTATGTATTTTCACATGGCAGGAGGTGATATTTGTGTATTTTCACATGGCAGGAGGTGATATATATGTATTTTCACATGGCAGGAGGTGATCTGTGTGTATTTTCACATGGCAGGAGGTGATCTGTGTGTATTTTCACATGGCAGGAGGTGATATTTATGTATTTTCACATGGCAGTAAGTGATATTTATGTATTTTCACATGGCAGGAGGTGATATTTATGTATTTTCACATGACAGGAGGTGATCTGTGTGTATTTTCACATGGCAGGAGGTGATATGTATGTATTTTCACATGGCAGGAGGTGATATTTATGTATTTTCACATGGCAGGAGGTGATCTGTGTGTATTTTCACATGGCAGGAGGTGATATTTGTGTATTTTCACATGGCAGGAGGTGATCTGTGTGTATTTTCACATGGCAGGAGGTGATCTGTGTGTATTTTCACATGGCAGGATGTGATATTTGTGTATTTTCACATGGCAGGAGGTGATCTGTGTGTATTTTCACATGGCAGGAGGTGATATTTGTGTATTTTCACATGGCAGTAGGTGATATTTATGTATTTTCACATGGCAGGAGGTGATATGTGTGTATTTTCACATGGCAGTAGGTGATATTTATGTATTTTCACATGGCAGGAGGTGATATTTATGTATTTTCACATGGCAGTAGGTGATATTTATGTATTTTCACATGGCAGGAGGTGATATTTGTGTATTTTCACATGGCAGTAGGTGATATGTATGTATTTTCACATGGCAGGAGGTGATATGTGTGTATTTTCACATGGCAGGAGGTGATCTGTGTGTATTTTCACATGGCAGGAGGTGATATTTGTGTATTTTCACATGGCAGGAGGTGATATTTATGTATTTTCACATGGCAGTAGGTGATATTTGTGTATTTTCACATGGCAGGAGGTGATATTTGTGTATTTTCACATGGCAGGAGGTGATATTTATGTATTTTCACATGGCAGGAGGTGATATTTATGTATTTTCACATGGCAGGAGGTGATCTGTGTGTATTTTCACATGACAGGAGGTGATCTGTGTGTATTTTCACATGGCAGGAGGTGATCTGTGTGTATTTTCACATGACAGGAGGTGGTCTGTGTGTATTTTCACATGGCAGGAGGTGATCTGTGTGTATTTTCACATGGCAGGAGGTGATATTTGTGTATTTTCACATGGCAGGAGGTGATATTTATGTATTTTCACATGGCAGTAGGTGATATTTGTGTATTTTCACATGGCAGGAGGTGATATTTGTGTATTTTCACATGGCAGGAGGTGATATTTGTGTATTTTCACATGGCAGGAGGTGATCTGTGTGTATTTTCACATGGCAGGAGGTGATATTTATGTATTTTCACATGGCAGTAGGTGATATTTGTGTATTTTCACATGGCAGGAGGTGATATTTGTGTATTTTCACATGGCAGGAGGTGATATTTATGTATTTTCACATGGCAGGAGGTGATATTTGTGTATTTTCACATGGCAGGAGGTGATCTGTGTGTATTTTCACATGGCAGGAGGTGATCTGTGTGTATTTTCACATGGCAGTAGGTGATATTTATGTATTTTCACATGGCAGGAGGTGATATTTGTGTATTTTCACATGGCAGGAGGTGATATGTGTGTATTTTCACATGGCAGGAGGTGATATTTGTGTATTTTCACATGGCAGTAGGTGATATTTATGTATTTTCACATGGCAGGAGGTGATATTTGTGTATTTTCACATGGCAGGAGGTGATATGTATGTATTTTCACATGGCAGGAGGTGATATTTATGTATTTTCACATGGCAGGAGGTGATATTTGTGTATTTTCACATGGCAGGAGGTGATATTTGTGTATTTTCACATGGCAGGAGGTGATATTTGTGTATTTTCACATGGCAGGAGGTGATATTTGTGTATTTTCACATGGCAGTAGGTGATATTTATGTATTTTCACATGGCAGGAGGTGATCTGTGTGTATTTTCACATGGCAGGAGGTGATCTGTGTGTATTTTCACATGGCAGTGGGGGATCTGTGTGTATTTTCACATGACAGGAGGTGATATTTATGTATTTTCACATGGCAGGAGGTGATCTGTGTGTATTTTCACATG
Organism: Notolepis coatsorum; assembly: GCF_963971535.1. NCBI lineage: Eukaryota > Metazoa > Chordata > Actinopteri > Aulopiformes > Paralepididae > Notolepis > Notolepis coatsorum. The sequence continues at coordinate 1,995,488 of NC_140172.1, forward strand.
GCAGGAGGTGATCTGTGTGTATTTTCACATGACAGGAGGTGATCTGTGTGTATTTTCACATGGCAGGAGGTGATCTGTGTGTATTTTCACATGGCAGGAGGTGATATTTATGTATTTTCACATGGCAGTAGGTGATATTTGTGTATTTTCACATGGCAGGAGGTGATCTGTGTGTATTTTCACATGGCAGGAGGTGATCTGTGTGTATTTTCACATGACAGGAGGTGATCTGTGTGTATTTTCACATGACAGGAGGTGATCTGTGTGTATTTTCACATGACAGGAGGTGATCTGTGTGTATTTTCACATGGCAGGAGGTGATCTGTGTGTATTTTCACATGGCAGGAGGTGATCTGTGTGTATTTTCACATGACAGGAGGTGATATTTATGTATTTTCACATGGCAGGAGGTGATCTGTGTGTATTTTATTTGAGACCCCAGGGAGTGGGCTTGAATACCATCAATTAGTAAATAATGTATTTTACACTATGCTTCAGTATTTAATTCAAACCTTTACACTAACAGCAAAGCTTTCATCTAAATGAGATTACTGTAGATTAGATCAGATTAGACGAGATTGGAATAGATAATTAAATTGCTTTTTAGTGTCCATTGTTTCTCCCACATCATACAGTGTATGTGTACTATACAAACATACAATAGTTCAAATGAGTGGCAACGGATAGGGAATTGTACATTACAGTAAGTGTAGTCAAATATGCAAATCCGTCCCCATTTTCTCTCACAGGCCAGATGTTCATCGTTTTGTGTTTAGTAGACTAGAGCCACCTGTTCAGAGAGCAGAGGAAACAGTTCCCACCGCAGGAGAGGACAGGGTCTGCAGTACAAAGAAAAACACCAGGCCGCAGTTCCTCAACAGCCGTCACTGTTCATTTCTTGTTCACCAGCACTTTATTACAAGACTCAAGACTATTCCCCCGGCGGCCAAGTACTTTGTAAAGTCTTAGTGTGCTTTTGTAAGGTGTTGTGGTGCTTTGTGAAGTCTTGAAGTGCGTTGTAAGGTCTTATAGTGATTTGTATGGTCTTAGAGTGATTTGTATGGTCTTATAGTGATTTGTAAGGTCTTATAGTGATTTGTAAGGTCTTATAGTGATTTGTATGGTCTTAGAGTGATTTGTAAGGTCTTATAGTGATTTGTAAGGTCTTATAGTGATTTGTAAGGTCTTAGAGTGATTTGTAAGGTCTTATAGTGATTTGTATGGTCTTATAGTGATTTGTAAGGTCTTATAGTGATTTGTAAGGTCTTATAGTGATTTGTATGGTCTTAGAGTGATTTGTAAGGTCTTATAGTGATTTGTAAGGTCTTATAGTGATTTGTAAGGTCTTAGAGTGATTTGTAAGGTCTTATAGTGATTTGTATGGTCTTAGAGTGATTTGTATGGTCTTAGAGTGATTTGTATGGTCTTAGAGTGATTTGTAAGGTCTTAGAGTGATTTGTATGGTCTTAGAGTGATTTGTATGGTCTTAGAGTGATTTGTATGGTCTTAGAGTGATTTGTATGGTCTTAGAGTGATTTGTATGGTCTTAGAGTGATTTGTATGGTCTTAGAGTGATTTGTATGGTCTTAGAGTGATTTGTATGGTCTTAGAGTGATTTGTATGGTCTTACGGCCCGCGTCCACCTGCCGCATATTTCTGGTCGCACGCGTCTTTTTTTTTCAATTGATCCCAATGGGGAGGGAGCTGCGCTGCAGTCGGCTTCTTTTTTCAGCGCTTTTCAGCTTTTTTTGTGCGGCAGCACCCAGCGGTTAAAGTTGAAACTTTCTGAACTTTTCAGAGCGACGCGCCGAGCGCATTTTCAGACAACCAATCACAGCCGTGGCGCTCGTGACACATTCGTAACCTGACACCGGAGTTGCCTGCCTGCCTGCCCACGAGAGCCAGGAGCAGTATGAGGGCAAGCGTCTGCTGGTTGGTGGTCATTGCGAGTCGCGACAAAGCACAAATACACCAATAACTACACGAATACACTAATAAAAAGCGAATAAAAAGCAAAGGGCAAACTGTGGTGTCAGGCAATAACTATATACATAATTAATATACAATAAAGTGTAATAAAATATGCTATATGTGCAAAACCGCGGCAGTAAAATACGATAAAAAGATGGTTGTCTCTAGATTTCTTTCTCTCTGTCATCTCGCTACAAGATGCGCTTCATCCCAGCACTACCGGCGCACTGCCAGCGTTTTTCAGCTGGAAATGTGCGCTAGGTGGATGCATGCCCTTAGAGTGCTTTGTAAGGTCGTAGGGTGATTTGTAAAGTCTTAGAATGCGTTGTAAAGTCTTAGAGTGAACTTCCTTCAGGGGTTTTGGATGTGGTCACTCAAGTCTTGTATCTATGGATGTTTGCACTGTTACGTTGCGTGGGTGGTGGTGGGATGGAAATGTGGTTATTTTTTTATGGAAATATGGCTTCTATTGTTCTGTCATGAGCATGCAGAGGTAAATTCCTAACAACTTTGGTAATAAAGTATTGAATCATGAATCTAAAACATGTCATGGGGCAGTTCCCCCAGGGACCACTGGAGTGTTTGGATTTTAAAAACACATTTTAATGATGGCGTAACAATGGGTTCCGGCTACATTACAATAATCCGCCCATCGGTCAAACTATAGAGCCCTAGAATTCCAAGAACCCAAGGGGATCAATAAAGGAATATCTTATCTTATCTTAGATACAGTATCAGAGAAAATTATATATATAATATAAACTACACCTGGGGTTAAGCAGTAATATAACACATCAGCTAGCCTATGTATACTAAGAAGCCATACCGGTATGTTGCGTTTCAGAGAAATACCCCTTGTCTTATCATGACATAATGCCACTAATTTACGAGGTTCTCTCCCATCCGTTCCACTGCCTTCAGCTATCTCCATCCTGGCTGGGAGCGAGGGGTTTTATTGGGGGGGGAGTCAGGAGTGTCTGTACTGTCAGCCAGAGGGGCTCCGTAGTAGTTGCATTATTCATGCGCCCCTACCCCCACAGTCCAGCCCATCTAGGCCAAAGCCACTGGTTTTGTGTGTCGACGTAACCTTTTGCCCATTTCAGCTCACCTCACCAGGGCGTCCTCTCGCCCCCGTCCCTGCCATCTCCCTGCTTAATCAATGGTCCTCACATCCTCCCTCTCCTCGTCTCACTCACCCAGCCACCCGGCCAGGAGAGGAGAGGAGAGGAGAGGAGAGGAGAGGAGAGGAGAGGAGAGGAGAGGAGAGGAGAGGAGAGGAGAGGAGAGGAGAGGAGGAGAGGAGAGGAGAGGAGAGGAGATGAGAGGAGAGGAGAGGAGAGGAGAGGAGAGGAGAGGAGAGGAGAGGAGAGGAGAGGAGAGAGGGGAGAGAGGGAGGAGAGGAGAGGAGAGAGGGGAGAGAGGGAGGAGAGGAGAGGAGAGGAGGAGAGGAGGAGAGGAGAGGAGAGGAGAGGAGAGGAGAGGAGAGGAGAGGAGAGGAGAGGAGAGGGGAGAGGAGAGGAGGGGAGAGAGGAGAGGAGAGGAGAGGAGAGGAGAGGAGAGGAGAGGGGAGGAGAGGGGAGGAGAGGAGAGGAGAGGAGAGGAGAGGAGAGGGGAGAGGAGAGGAGAGGAGAGGAGAGGAGAGGAGAGGAGAGGAGAGGAGAGGAGAGGAGAGGAGAGGAGAGAGGAGAGAGGGGAGGAGAGGAGAGGAGAGGAGAGGAGAGGAGGAGAGGAGAGGAGAGGAGAGGAGAGGAGAGGAGAGAGGAGAGGAGAGGGGAGAGGAGAGGAGAGGAGAGGAGAGGAGAGGAGAGGAGAGGAGAGGAGAGGAGAGGAGAGGAGAGGAGAGGGGAGAGGAGAGGAGAGGAGAGGAGAGGAGAGGATAGGAGAGGAGAGGAGAGGAGAGGAGAGGAGAGGAGAGGAGAGGAGAGACGCAGGAGAGGAGAGGAGAGGAGAGACGCAGGACGTAGGGAGACATTAAGGATGACATCAGACTTCCCCCAGCAGTAATAACACCCCTTTGCCTCGAGTAAAGAGGAAGAGAGGAACATCCGCAAGCCTGATTAATTCATGAAATCCTGCTGTACATATCCCCATCCCCCCCCCCCCCCCAACACACACACACACACACACACACACACACACACACACACACACACACACACACACACACACACACACACACACACACACACACACACACACACACACACACACACACACACACACACACACACACACACACACACTTGTCCATTTTCTGTCTTGCTTTTCTCCATGCCAGCCAGGTACATTTGATATGATCTACCGTCATCCCGCGCGAAGGGAGAGTGGGACGAAGACTTCCTGCTCCTCTGTTACGGTCTAACCTCATAGTGTCACTTCTCCGTCCTCAGGAAGGACTTTGCAGCGAGACCCCGTCTCTCCGTTAACATTGTGCTTCTCTCTTGTTATTTGGCTTCGTCCTCTGTTCCTTCAACCCCCCCCCCCCCCCCCCCCCAAAACCACTTATTGTTGGTGGACCTGTCTCCTCACATTAGACCAACTGTTCTGCTGTGTCCTCATCTCCCTCTTACCTCACTCAGGCCCAACTCCGCAGACTTTATAGCTGCACTCACTGTATAGTGTTTTGTGGGGGAAGACGTTTGAACTTCTGGAAAAAAGTCCAAGATTTAGTTTATGTTATTTAAAAAATATATATTTGTTTACTGAATAAAGTGTCTTGAGTGGAAAACATAATCCCACCACATTTTATACAATACAAGGAAGCATCTTCGAAGCTTGATGTTGGTTTTTACTTTGTTTCAAAAGCTAAATTTGTATGGATGTTTTTGAGATTAGAAACACATTTATTTTCCTTCCCAAAACTAGATCAAATAATAGTGGAGCTTTACGCTGTAGTTGAGATAGAAATTAAAAATTAAAAATCATTTCCTCTTTTGCTCTTCATGTACGGGGTTAACTGGTCCTCCCTGTCCTGCATGCTGGCCACACCCTCGCATGTATGTGATTGGTCCCTTCAAACCAGAGGCTCACCCCGGGGTCACGACCCTGCTCATCACTGTCTGGTCAAGGTCACGACCCTGCTCATCACTGTCTGGTCAAGGTCACGACCCTGCTCATCACTGTCTGGTCAAGGTCACGACCCTGCTCATCACTGTCTGGTCAAGGTCACGACCCTGCTCATCACTGTCTGGTCAAGGTCACGACCCTGCTCATCACTGTCTGGTCAAGGTCACGACCCTGCTCATCACCATCTGGTCAAGGTCACGACCCTGCTCATCACTGTCTGGTCAAGGTCACGACCCTGCTCATCACTGTCTGGTCAAGGTCAGGACCCTGCTCATCACTGTCTGGTCAAGGTCACGACCCTGCTCATCACCGTCTGGTCAAGGTCACGACCCTGCTCATCACTGTCTGGTCAAGGTCACGACCCTACTCATCACTGTCTGGTCAAGGTCACGACCCTGCTCATCACCGTCTGGTCAAGGTCACGACCCTGCTCATCACTGTCTGGTCAAGGTCACGACCCTGCTCATCACTGTCTGGTCAAGGTCACGACCCTGCTCATCACTGTCTGGTCAAGGTCACGACCCTGCTCATCACTGTCTGGTCAAGGTCACGACCCTGCTCATCACTATCTGGACAAGGTCACGACCCTGCTCATCACTGTCTGGTCAAGGTCACGACCCTGCTCATCACTATCTGGACAAGGTCACGACCCTGCTCATCACTGTCTGGACAAGGTCACGACCCTGCTCATCACTATCTGGACAAGGTCACGACCCTGCTCATCACTGTCTGGACAAGGTCACGACCCTGCTCATCACTATCTGGACAAGGTCACGACCCTGCTCATCACTGTCTGGACAAGGTCACGACCCTGCTCATCACTGTCTGGTCAAGGTCACAATCACTATCCTCTCTCCACTGATGTGCCTGGTGGAGTGAGGTAACTCAGGCCCCTCCCCCTGCCCCCTCCCCTGCTTCTACCCCTGCCCCCTCCCCTTCTACCCCTGCCCCCCACCCCTGCCCCTCCCCTTCTACCACTGCCCCCTCCCCTTCTACCCCTGCCCCCTCCCCCTGCCCCTCCCCTTCTACCCCTGCCCCTCCCCTTCTACCCCTGCCCCCTCCCCTGCTTCTACCCCCTCCCCTGGCAGGGCCAGCCGTGAAGTGTTGTGAGTCCTGTAACGTGACATACGACATTAACCGACATAAAATCACATTTAATATTTTTTCTAAATGCTCCAACAATGATAACAACCTGCTAGCTTAATTATTTGGCAATATTATGATATTCAAATAGAATTTTCGTTGAAAGGTACACGGATCTGTCCGTTTTTTCTTCAGCAGTTGATGAGTGGGATGAGTGTAGAGAGGAAACGTTGAGCTCATCTCAACTTCAATCTGAAGCTTCTGTCGCCCCGTCACACCAGGATCTGTCACCCCGTCACACCAGGATCTGTCACCCCGTCACACCAGGATCTGTCGCCCCGTCACACCAGGATCTGTCACCCCGTCACGCCAGGATCTGTCGCCCCGTCACACCAGGATCTGTCACCCCGTCACGCCAGGATCTGTCGCCCCGTCACACCAGGATCTGTCACCCCGTCACACCAGGATCTGTCACCCCGTCACACCAGGATCTGTCACCCCGTCACGCCAGGATCTGTCACCCCGTCACGCCAGGATCTGTCGCCCCGTCACACCAGGATCTGTCACCCCGTCACGCCAGGATCTGTCACCCCGTCACGCCAGGATCTGTCACCCCGTCACGCCAGGATCTGTCGCCCCGTCACACCAGGATCTGTCACCCCGTCACACCAGGATCTGTCGCCCCGTCACACCAGGATCTGTCACCCTGTCACGCCAGGATCTGTCACCCAGTCACGCCAGGATCTGTCGCCCCATCACACCAGGATCTGTCACCCTGTCACACCAGGATCTGTCACCCCGTCACACCAGGATCTGTCACCCCGTCACGCCAGGATCTGTCACCCCGTCACGCCAGGATCTGTCGCCCCGTCACACCAGGATCTGTCACCCCGTCACGCCAGGATCTGTCACCCCGTCACGCCAGGATCTGTCACCCCGTCACGCGCTACAAGGAGCGTTGCGTGACATGTGTGTCTGTCGCTCCATGCCGTTGCCTTCCATTGAAAATGAATGATTTCCTGTTGCTTTGTAGCCCCGCCCTCTACTCCTCTAAGGCCCCTCCCTCTGTTGCTCTGTAGCCCCGACCTCTACTCCTCTAAGGCCCCTCCCTCTGTTGCTCTGTAGCCCCGCCTCTACTCCTCTAAGGCCCCTCCCTCTGTTGCTCTGTAGCCCCGACCTCTACTCCTCTAAGGCCCCTCCCTCTGTTGCTCTGTAGCCCCGCCTCTACTCCTCTAAGGCCCCTCCCTCTGTTGCTCTGTAGCCCCGACCTCTACTCCTCTAAGGCCCCTCCCTCTGTTGCTCTGTAGCCCCGCCTCTACGCCTCTAAGGCCCCCTCCCTCTCCTCTGCTATCCTCTCTCACTCCTTCATCCCTCTGTTCCCCCAACCCCCTCAATACCCCCCTGTCATCTGCAGACTATATAATAGGTAGCTATTATTATTATGCACGTTCTCTCTTACCACCTAGTGTGTGTGGTGTGGTGCTGGTCTGGTCGTGGGTCTGGATGGTCTCAGCACGTTCTCTCTTACCACCTAGTGTGTGTGGTGTGGTGCTGGTCTGGTCGTGGGTCTGGATGGTCTCAGCACGTTCTCTCTTACCACCGAGTGTGTGTGGTGTGGTGCTGGTCTGGTCGTGGGTCTCGATAGTCTCGTGTCTTGTGTGTGTGGTGTGGTGCTGGTCTGGTCGTGGGTCTCGATAGTCTCGTGTCTTGTGTGTGTGGTGTGGTGCTGGTCTGGTCGTGGGTCTCGACAGTCTCGTGTCTTGTGTGTGTGGTGTGGTGCTGGTCTGGTCGTGGGTCTCGATAGTCTCGTGTCTTGTGTGTGTGGTGTGGTGCTGGTCTGGTCGTGGGTCTCGATAGTCTCGTGTCTTGTGTGTGTGGTGTGGTGCTGGTCTGGTCGTGGGTCTGGATGGTCTCGTGTCTTGCACCTCGGCTGTCTCCTCTGCACCGTGCAGGTGTTCCTCCTACTCCAGAGAAGATACCAAGCCTTCATATAGACGCTGGAAAACAAATACTTTGCGAACTAGATGATGTAACCATATTGTAAATTTATCTTTTTAAAATGGGTGTCGTCTTATTTTCGGGGGTCACGACCCTGCTCATCACTGTCTGGTCAAGGTCACGACCCTGCTCATCACTATCTGGACAAGGTCACGACCCTGCTCATCACTGTCTGGACAAGGTCACAATCACTATCCTCTCTCCACTGATGTGCCTGGTGGAGTGAGGTAACTCAGGCCCCTCCCCCTGCCCCCTCCCCTGCTTCTACCCCTGCCCCCTCCCCTTCTACCCCTGCCCCCCACCCCTGCCCCTCCCCTTCTACCACTGCCCCCTCCCCTTCTACCCCTGCCCCCTCCCCCTGCCCCTCCCCTTCTACCCCTGCCCCTCCCCTTCTACCCCTGCCCCCTCCCCTGCTTCTACCCCCTCCCCTGGCAGGGCCAGCCGTGAAGTGTTGTGAGTCCTGTAACGTGACATACGACATTAACCGACATAAAATCACATTTAATATTTTTTCTAAATGCTCCAACAATGATAACAACCTGCTAGCTTAATTCTTTGGCAATATTATGATATTCAAATAGAATTTTCGTTGAAAGGTACACGGATCTGTCCGTTTTTTCTTCAGCAGTTGATGAGTGGGATGAGTGTAGAGAGGAAACGTTGAGCTCATCTCAACTTCAATCTGAAGCTTCTGTCGCCCCGTCACACCAGGATCTGTCGCCCCGTCACACCAGGATCTGTCACCCCGTCACACCAGGATCTGTCACCCCGTCACACCAGGATCTGTCGCCCCGTCACACCAGGATCTGTCACCCCGTCACACCAGGATCTGTCGCCCCGTCACACCAGGATCTGTCGCCCCGTCACACCAGGATCTGTCACCCCGTCACACCAGGATCTGTCACCCCGTCACACCAGGATCTGTCACCCCGTCACGCCAGGATCTGTCGCCCCGTCACACCAGGATCTGTCACCCTGTCACACCAGGATCTGTCACCCCGTCACACCAGGATCTGTCACCCCGTCACGCCAGGATCTGTCACCCCGTCACACCAGGATCTGTCGCCCCGTCACACCAGGATCTGTCACCCCGTCACGCCAGGATCTGTCACCCCGTCACGCCAGGATCTGTCACCCCGTCACACCAGGATCTGTCACCCCGTCACGCCAGGATCTGTCACCCCGTCACGCCAGGATCTGTCACCCCGTCACGCGCTACAAGGAGCGTTGCGTGACATGTGTGTCTGTCGCTCCATGCCGTTGCCTTCCATTGAAAATGAATGATTTCCTGTTGCTTTGTAGCCCCGCCCTCTACTCCTCTAAGGCCCCTCCCTCTGTTGCTCTGTAGCCCCGCCCTCTACTCCTCTAAGGCCCCTCCCTCTGTTGCTCTGTAGCCCCGACCTCTACTCCTCTAAGGCCCCTCCCTCTGTTGCTCTGTAGCCCCGCCCTCTACTCCTCTAAGGCCCCTCCCTCTGTTGCTCTGTAGCCCTGCCCTCTACTCCTCTAAGGCCCCTCCCTCTGTTGCTCTGTAGCCCGCCTCTACTCCTCTAAGGCCCCTCCCTCTGTTGCTCTGTAGCCCCGCCCTCTACTCCTCTAAGGCCCCTCCCTCTGTTGCTCTGTAGCCCCGCCTCTACTCCTCTAAGGCCCCTCCCTCTGTTGCTCTGTAGCCCCGACCTCTACTCCTCTAAGGCCCCTCCCTCTGTTGCTCTGTAGCCCCGACCTCTACTCATCTAAGGCCCCCTCCCTCTGTTGCTCTGTAGCCCCGCCTCTACTCCTCTAAGGCCCCCTCCCTCTGTTGCTCTGTAGCCCCGCCCTCTACTCCTCTAAGGCCCCTCCCTCTGTTGCTCTGTAGCCCGCCTCTACTCCTCTAAGGCCCCTCCCTCTGTTGCTCTGTAGCCCGCCTCTACTCCTCTAAGGCCCCTCCCTCTGTTGCTCTGTAGCCCCGCCCTCTACTCCTCTAAGGCCCCTCCCTCTGTTGCTCTGTAGCCCCGCCCTCTACTCCTCTAAGGCCCCTCCCTCTGTTGCTCTGTAGCCCCGACCTCTACTCCTCTAAGGCCCCTCCCTCTGTTGCTCTGTAGCCCGCCTCTACTCCTCTAAGGCCCCTCCCTCTGTTGCTCTGTAGCCCCGCCTCTACTCCTCTAAGGCCCCTCCCTCTGTTGCTCTGTAGCCCGCCTCTACTCCTCTAAGGCCCCTCCCTCTGTTGCTCTGTAGCCCCGCCCTCTACTCCTCTAAGGCCCCTCCCTCTGTTGCTCTGTAGCCCCGCCTCTACTCCTCTAAGGCCCCTCCCTCTGTTGCGCTGTAGCCCCGACCTCTACTCATTTACATTTACATTTACATTTAGTCATTTAGCTGACGCTTTTATCCAAAGCGACTTACAAGTTCTGTACGACAAGCCATCAGGAAGGGCACAACTCTATCAGCTGAGCAACAATGTTCATCAAAGTGTTGAGTGCTACAGTGTAGGTTAGTTTATTAGGACAAGTGCATGACAGTACGGTTAGTTAGGGTTAGATTTTTTTTTTTTTTTTTTTTTTTTTTTTTAATTCAGATAATGGTTGAAGAAGTGCGTCTTTAGTCGACGGCGAAAGATTGGACGTGATTCGGCTGTCCTAACTGGGGTGGGTAGTTCATTCCACCATTGTGGGGCAAGGTCTGAGAATAGGCGACTTCTCTTTGATGACCCTCCCGGAGCTTGGATAGGAGTAGGTCTGAGGCGGCCAGAAGATGCAGAGCGTAGGGGTCTTGAGGGTGTGTAGTTAGAGACCATTGACCGGAGGTAGGCCGGTCAATACTCCTCTAATACTCCTCTAATACTCCTCTAAGGCCCCTCCCTCTGTTGCTCTGTAGCCCCGCCTCTACTCCTCTAAGGCCCCTCCCTCTGTTGCTCTGTAGCCCCGCCTCTACTCCTCTAAGGCCCCTCCCTCTGTTGCTCTGTAGCCCCGACCTCTACTCCTCTAAGGCCCCTCCCTCTGTTGCTCTGTAGCCCCGCCTCTACTCCTCTAAGGCCCCTCCCTCTGTTGCTCTGTAGCCCGCCTCTACTCCTCTAAGGCCCCTCCCTCTGTTGCTCTGTAGCCCCGCCTCTACTCCTCTAAGGCCCCTCCCTCTGTTGCTCTGTAGCCCCGACCTCTACTCCTCTAAGGCCCCTCCCTCTGTTGCTCTGTAGCCCCGCCCTCTACTCCTCTAAGGCCCCTCCCTCTGTTGCTCTGTAGCCCCGACCTCTACTCCTCTAAGGCCCCTCCCTCTGTTGCTCTGTAGCCCCGCCCTCTACTCCTCTAAGGCCCCTCCCTCTGTTGCTCTGTAGCCCCGCCTCTACTCCTCTAAGGCCCCTCCCTCTGTTGCTCTGTAGCCCGCCTCTACTCCTCTAAGGCCCCTCCCTCTGTTGCTCTGTAGCCCCGCCTCTACTCCTCTAAGGCCCCTCCCTCTGTTGCTCTGTAGCCCCGACCTCTACTCCTCTAAGGCCCCCCCCTCTGTTGCTCTGTAGCCCCGCCTCTACTCCTCTAAGGCCCCTCCCTCTGTTGCTCTGTAGCCCCGCCTCTACTCCTCTAAGGCCCCTCCCTCTGTTGCTCTGTAGCCCCGACCTCTACTCCTCTAAGGCCCCTCCCTCTGTTGCTCTGTAGCCCCGCCCTCTACTCCTCTAAGGCCCCTCCCTATGTTGCTCTGTAGCCCGCCTCTACTCCTCTAAGGCCCCTCCCTCTGTTGCTCTGTAGCCCCGCCCTCTACTCCTCTAAGGCTCCTCCCTCTGTTGCTCTGTAGCCCCAACCTCTACTCCTCTAAGGCCCCTCCCTCTGTTGCTCTGTAGCCCCGCCCTCTACTCCTCTAAGGCCCCTCCCTCTGTTGCTCTGTAGCCCGCCTCTACTCCTCTAAGGCCCCTCCCTCTGTTGCTCTGTAGCCCCGCCTCTACTCCTCTAAGGCCCCTCCCTCTGTTGCTCTGTAGCCCCGCCTCTACTACTCTAAGGCCCCTCCCTCTGTTGCTCTGTAGCCCCGCCCTCTACTCCTCTAAGGCCCCTCCCTCTGTTGCTCTGTAGCCCCGCCTCTACTCCTCTAAGGCCCCTCCCTCTGTTGCTCTGTAGCCCCGACCTCTACTCCTCTAAGGCCCCTCCCTCTGTTGCTCTGTAGCCCCGCCCTCTACTCCTCTAAGGCCCCTCCCTCTGTTGCTCTGTAGCCCCGCCTCTACTCCTCTAAGGCCCCTCCCTCTGTTGCTCTGTAGCCCCGACCTCTACTCCTCTAAGGCCCCTCCCTCTGTTGCTCTGTAGCCCCGCCCTCTACTCCTCTAAGGCCCCTCCCTCTGTTGCTCTGTAGCCCCGCCTCTACTCCTCTAAGGCCCCTCCCTCTGTTGCTCTGTAGCCCCGACCTCTACTCCTCTAAGGCCCCTCCCTCTGTTGCTCTGTAGCCCCGACCTCTACTCCTCTAAGGCCCCTCCCTCTGTTGCTCTGTAGCCCGCCTCTACTCCTCTAAGGCCCCTCCCTCTGTTGCTCTGTAGCCCCGCCTCTACTCCTCTAAGGCCCCTCCCTCTGTTGCTCTGTAGCCCCGACCTCTACTCCTCTAAGGCCCCTCCCTCTGTTGCTCTGTAGCCCCGCCCTCTACTCCTCTAAGGCCCCTCCCTCTGTTGCTCTGTAGCCCCGCCTCTACTCCTCTAAGGCCCCTCCCTCTGTTGCTCTGTAGCCCCGACCTCTACTCCTCTAAGGCCCCTCCCTCTGTTGCTCTGTAGCCCCGCCTCTACTCCTCTAAGGCCCCTCCCTCTGTTGCTCTGTAGCCCCGACCTCTACTCCTCTAAGGCCCCTCCCTCTGTTGCTCTGTAGCCCCGCCTCTACTCCTCTAAGGCCCCTCCCTCTGTTGCTCTGTAGCCCCGCCTCTACTCCTCTAAGGCCCCTCCCTCTGTTGCTCTGTAGCCCCGACCTCTACTCCTCTAAGGCCCCTCCCTCTGTTGCTCTGTAGCCCCGACCTCTACTCCTCTAAGGCCCCTCCCTCTGTTGCTCTGTAGCCCCGACCTCTACTTTTCATGGTGTGTGTGTGTGTGTGTGTGTGTGTGTGTGGTGTGTGTGTGTGTGTGTGTGTGTGTGTGTGTGTGTGTGTGTGTGTGTGTGTGTGGTGTGTGTGTGTGTGTGTGTGTGTGGTGTGTGTGTGTGTGTGTGTGTGGTGTGTGTGTGTGTGTGTGTGTGTGGTGTGTGTGTGTGTGTGTGTGTGTGTGTGTGTGTGTGTGTGTGTGTGCGTGCGTGCAGAAGGATGGAGTCATATTTAACAAGCTAACAGTGACAAGACCTTGGAGATGAGAGGAGGGGGGAGTTGAGTAGCAGTCAGCTCTGTGACGGGGGGGGGGGGGGGGGGCTGTGTGTGTTCCTTTACTGTTACAGTGTGTGAAAGTGTGGCAATCTCAGTCACAGTCTCTGTTATTGATGATTTTGGTTGCAAATATATGCCCATACTGATTAAAGCTGCTTAAATCAATAATTATGCTCTCAGGTGGAAGAATGGCCACAGATTCTGTCGGCAGCCCATAGTCGCCCCCGACGGCCCGACGGCTCCATGATCATTGTTAATTAATTCTCATCAGACATATCTGCTAAAAACAGAAAGGTCCAACCGTTACAAATATCAATCCCTGACCGTCGGTCAATGGGCTACAATGTATCCCGGTGTTGAGATGAGAAGCAGCATGTGTCACTAAGGCTGTTTCCCCGAAGCCTGTTTTTGGGATTCGAACTTCGTCAGGGTTTTTCGAACGAACGTTCGAACCTTCGTTTTTAATTAAAAATAAATAAAAAAAAAGTGACATTTTCTTATATACAGTATATATATATATATATATATATATATATATATATATATATATATATATATATATATATATATATATATATATATATATATATACACAGTATATATTTTTTTTTTTAATATCCTCAAACTAAATCCTCAATTTGAATAAAGTGATTAATCTGATTAAATTAGTCTTTCTTTTTTATTAAATCAACTTTCCAGCCCCAGCCCCAGCCCAGGGAGAAGCCCCAGCCCCTTCCGTGACTGTGCTGCACCGAGTGAGTCCACAGTCACTTGCTCCTCAATAGGAAACCAACGTATGAAGGACTGGTTCTGGCCGAACCGTTCGTTATTCAACTATCACAGAGACATGGGGGGAGTCCGGCGGGGGTGCGTGTAGTCTTTTACCAACACACTTGCAGTTCCGCGTTCGGGTTCCGCGATCTGATTGGCCGCGCGTTTAGTTTAGTTAGCTGGATAAACCATGGCCACAAAATGCTGATACTAAATTTACTTTGTCCTAAATAATGCACATTATATATACGGCGCTCGCGAGGTGCGATATACACATTATAGTTAAACTCGTTCAGAATAAGTAGATACAAACAAGCCCAAAGAGTATCTAATTGATACGAATTAATAGATACTTATGAGGATATCTGTACTGTATGCGCTCGGCTTAGTTATCATGTACGTTATATATAAATACGTCATCAAATCAAACAGCGCATGTCCTCAAACAATTTAATCCCAGTTACAATATCACAATAACGTGTGAGTGACAGTGACAATTCAACAATCGACATATTCAGATTCGTCGTAATTCATATCCACAATCCACGCATGAAGACTTCAATTTATGCTTGAATGAAACAAAATCCAGGCGCTCCGTTAAACATCCACAGCGGAGAATATGAAAGGAATCAGAGCCAAACGAGCGATAGGTTTCATTCATTAAAAACATCCCAGCAATCCTGCAATGCTGCACGTTATTAAAATAACCACATAATGTGTATATCGCAGCTCGCGAGCGCCGTATATATAATGTGCATTATTTACGACAAAATACATTTTGTATCAGCATTTTAGGTCTATTCTTTTACATTTCAAAAGCCCCCTCTAGAAAAACATAATTCAGAATGGTATAATGGGATCTAGACTGTGCGAATTATTTCAGGAAGCGAGCTGGGATTTCTTTGCGAGGGTGTGGCCATGGTTTATCCAGCTAACTGAACTAAACGCGCGGCCAATCAGATCGCGGAACCCGAAAGCGGAACTGCAAGTGTGTTGGTAAAAGACTACACGTGGCGGGGGTGGCGGTAGGGCGGTGGGGGTGGGGGTAGGGCCGCAGGGGCAGGGCTCGCTGTGGGGAGCAGACAAGGCTGAATTAAAGGGGACCTGCATTGCTATTCCTAGCACTATTTGGGCAACTTTACACAATTCCTGTGAGTCTATGGAAGAGCCAATCGGATCACTATCCACTTCCCCAGCGCCACGTGACGTCACCATGCGCGTCAAATCAGAACGACCTGATTAAAATGGACCAGGAAATGAATGACCTGAATGACGGCAATCTGCCAATA
>NC_140172.1:2011145-2033645 GCF_963971535.1 Notolepis coatsorum
GGGGAGGGGGCTACCTGGGGGCAGGGCCGTGTTGGGGGGAGGGGTGGGGGCTACCTGGGAGCAGGGCCGTGTTGAAGGGGTGGGGGCTACCTGGGAGCAGGGCCGTGTTGAAGGGGTGGGGGCTACCTGGGAGCAGGGCCGTGTTGAAGGGGTGGGGGCTACCTGGGGGCAGGGCCGTGTTGAAGGGGTGGGGGCTACCTGGGAGCAGGTCCGTGTTGAAGGGGTGGGGGCTACCTGGGAGCAGGGCCGTGTTGGGGGGAGGCCAGTGTGAACAGGTGTGTTTTTAGGTGTGTTTTGAACAGGTGTGTTTTTAGGTGTGTTTTGAACAGGTGTCCGAGCCTCGGATGGAGGCGGAGAGGGAGTTCCACAGTTGTCTACATTTTTAAATGGACAGGTATTTGACTCACCCACTCGACTCACGTATTGGGCCAAACAAAACATCCTAAAAAGGTGGACTATGGAATCCTCGCACGTCACTACATTCAATGTGACCCAATGGCTCTCCTGCGCCTACCTTAAGATATGGGGGATAGAAAAAATGACACCTTCCCCTAGAGGTGGAGACAGTATCAGAATAGACAACACAATACCATCCGGGGCAAACGAGAGTAATTAATGCACGTGTGAACTGATTCACCAAGTAACTCAGAGGCTTCTATCTATATCTCCTGATGCCCCTAATATTGTTCTTGGGAGACATGAATCACTGTACATGTGTTATGGAAACATTAAGGATGCTTATAAATCCATCTGGCTCCACCCCTTGGGATCATCTGATCACGACTGTGTGCATCTCATCCCTGTATATCACCGTGTTGAGAAGGGAACAGGTGCAGACTCTCTAGGACTGGAATCATGATGCCTGTCTGTCTCTACAGGCTTGTTTGGACGGCACTGATTGGGATATGTTGTTCAAAGAGTCATGTAATGACATTGATTATGATTATGATTATTGTGAGAATACGGCGATCCCTGTAAAAAAAACTGTTAAGATGTATCCTAACAGCAAGCCATGGGTATCAAAGTCTCTTAAAGGGCTATTGCACGAAAAGGAAAAGGCATTTAGAGAAGGGAACCTTATAGAGATGTGCAATTTATAGAGAAAGATATCAAACGAGAAATCGGGGCTGGAAAAATGAGGTACAAAGACAAAATAGAAAATCAGCTCAGGGTGAATAATCTGGGCTCTGCCTGGAGTAGTATGACAACTATTGTAGGGCTTAAGGAAGAGGGCGGGACTAATATACAGCTTAGTGGCTCTAATTCAGATCTGCAGCTAGCAGAGGAATTTAATGAGTTCTACACCAGATTTGATGTGCATGATTTTAAAGAGGAACACTCTGAGCTTAGGACAGGGTTGGGGACGTGCGAGGTTCACGATCTCTCATTTGATGACCATAGTGTGACCAGGTGTTTTAAACGGTGTAAACCTAAGAAAAGTCCCGGTCCAGACAACATAGGTGGCCGTCTGCTTACTGGCTGTGCAGAACAGCTAGGCCCTATTTTTTCTTTTTTTCTTTTTCATCTGTCTCTTACTCAGCAGAGGGTGCCATCTTTATGGAAGCGGTCCAGTGTGGTGCCGGTTGCCAAGGGTCCTCGTCCCAAGGCCTTTAATGACTTCAGGCCCGTGGCCTTAACCTCCGTGGTTATGAAGTCATTTGAGAGACTTGTTAAGCAAGAGCACCCTTTGCAATTTGCATACAGGGCTAAGAGAGCAGTGTCTGATGCTACCGTCACCTTATTGAACCTCCTATTCAAACACCTGGAAGTCAGCAAGAAACATGATAGGCTGCTTTTTGTTGACTTCTCACCAGCCCACCATTCAGCCACACATACTAGTTGAAAAATGTGTTAACAACTTTGGGTTAGACTGAGGTATTATGGGTTGGGTTCTTGATTTGAGGGTACGGGTGATATGGGGAATAGTCGGGTGAACTAACGTCATCCACTGGCTCTCCCCAAAGTGGTGCTCTGTCCCCACACTTGTATAATCCTGTATACTGATGACTGTAGAAGTCAACATGCACATAGTCACATCGTCAGATCTGCAGATTATTCTGTAGTAGTTAGTCTCCTGAGGGACAGTGAGGCCAGATGGTCCTGTAGTAGTTAGTCTCCTGACAGTGAGGCCAGATGGTCCTGTAGTAGTTAGTCTCTTGAGGGACAGTGAGGCCAGATGGTCCTGTAGTAGTTAGTCTCCTGAGGGACAGTGAGGCCAGATGGTCCTGTAGTAGTTAGTCTCCTGAGGGACAGTGAGGCCAGATGATCCTGTAGTAGTTAGTCTCCTGAGGGACAGTGAGGCCAGATGGTCCTGTAGTAGTTAGTCTCCTGAGGGACAGTGAAGCCAGATGATCCTGTAGTAGTTAGTCTCCTGAGGGACAGTGAGGCCAGATGGTCCTGTAGTAGTTAGTCTCCTGAGGGACAGTGAGGCCAGATGATCCTGTAGTAGTTAGTCTCCTGAGGGACAGTGAGGCCAGATGGTCCTGTAGTAGTTAGTCTCCTGAGGGACACGGAGGCCAGATGATCCTGTAGTAGTTAGTCTCCTGAGGGACAGTGAAGCCAGATGGTCCTGTAGTAGTTAGTCTCCTGAGGGACACGGAGGCCAGATGATCCTGTAGTAGTTAGTCTCCTGAGGGACACGGAGGCCAGATGGTCCTGTAGTAGTTAGTCTCCTGAGGGACAGTGAGGCCAGATGATCCTGTAGTAGTTAGTCTCCTGAGGGACAGTGAGGCCAGATGGTCCTGTAGTAGTTAGTCTCCTGAGGGACAGTGAGGCCAGATGGTCCTGTAGTAGTTAGTCTCCTGAGGGACAGTGAGGCCAGATGATCCTGTAGTAGTTAGTCTCCTGAGGGACAGTGAGGCCAGATGATCCTGTAGTAGTTAGTCTCCTGAGGGACAGTGAGGCCAGATGATCCTGTAGTAGTTAGTCTCCTGAGGGACAGTGAGGCCAGATGATCCTGTAGTAGTTAGTCTCCTGAGGGACAGTGAGGCCAGATGATCCTGTAGTAGTTAGTCTCCTGAGGGACAGTGAGGCCAGATGATCCTGTAGTAGTTAGTCTCCTGAGGGACACGGAGGCCAGATGATCCTGTAGTAGTTAGTCTCCTGAGGGACAGTGAGGCCAGATGGTCCTGTAGTAGTTAGTCTCCTGAGGGACAGTGAGGCCAGATGGTCCTGTAGTAGTTAGTCTCCTGAGGGACACGGAGGCCAGATGATCCTGTAGTAGTTAGTCTCCTGAGGGACAGTGAGGCCAGATGATCCTGTAGTAGTTAGTCTCCTGAGGGACAGTGAGGCCAGATGATCCTGTAGTAGTTAGTCTCCTGAGGGACAGTGAGGCCAGATGGTCCTGTAGTAGTTAGTCTCCTGAGGGACAGTGAGGCCAGATGGTCCTGTAGTAGTTAGTCTCCTGAGGGACAGTGAGGCCAGATGATCCTGTAGTAGTTAGTCTCCTGAGGGACAGTGAGGCCAGATGATCCTGTAGTAGTTAGTCTCCTGAGGGACACGGAGGCCAGATGGTCCTGTAGTAGTTAGTCTCCTGAGGGACAGTGAGGCCAGATGATCCTGTAGTAGTTAGTCTCCTGAGGGACAGTGAGGCCAGATGATCCTGTAGTAGTTAGTCTCCTGAGGGACAGTGAGGCCAGATGGTCCTGTAGTAGTTAGTCTCCTGAGGGACAGTGAGGCCAGATGGTCCTGTAGTAGTTAGTCTCCTGAGGGACAGTGAGGCCAGATGATCCTGTAGTAGTTAGTCTCCTGAGGGACAGTGAGGCCAGATGGTCCTGTAGTAGTTAGTCTCCTGAGGGACAGTGAGGCCAGATGATCCTGTAGTAGTTAGTCTCCTGAGGGACAGTGAGGCCAGATGGTCCTGTAGTAGTTAGTCTCCTGAGGGACAGTGAGGCCAGATGGTCCTGTAGTAGTTAGTCTCCTGAGGGACAGTGAGGCCAGATGGTCCTGTAGTAGTTAGTCTCCTGAGGGACAGTGAGGCCAGATGGTCCTGTAGTAGTTAGTCTCCTGAGGGACAGTGAGGCCAGATGATCCTGTAGTAGTTAGTCTCCTGAGGGACAGTGAGGCCAGATGATCCTGTAGTAGTTAGTCTCCTGAGGGACAGTGAGGCCAGATGATCCTGTAGTAGTTAGTCTCCTGAGGGACAGTGAGGCCAGATGGTCCTGTAGTAGTTAGTCTCCTGAGGGACAGTGAGGCCAGATGATCCTGTAGTAGTTAGTCTCCTGAGGGACAGTGAGGCCAGATGATCCTGTAGTAGTTAGTCTCCTGAGGGACAGTGAGGCCAGATGATCCTGTAGTAGTTAGTCTCCTGAGGGACAGTGAGGCCAGATGATCCTGTAGTAGTTAGTCTCCTGAGGGACAGTGAGGCGAGATGATCCTGTAGTAGTTAGTCTCCTGAGGGACAGTGAGGCCAGATGATCCTGTAGTAGTTAGTCTCCTGAGGGACAGTGAGGCCAGATGGTCCTGTAGTAGTTAGTCTCCTGACAGTGAGGCCAGATGATCCTGTAGTAGTTAGTCTCCTGAGGGACAGTGAGGCCAGATGGTCCTGTAGTAGTTAGTCTCCTGAGGGACAGTGAGGCCAGATGGTCCTGTAGTAGTTAGTCTCCTGAGGGACAGTGAGGCCAGATGGTCCTGTAGTAGTTAGTCTCCTGAGGGACAGTGAGGCCAGATGGTCCTGTAGTAGTTAGTCTCCTGAGGGACAGTGAGGCCAGATGATCCTGTAGTAGTTAGTCTCCTGAGGGACAGTGAGGCCAGATGATCCTGTAGTAGTTAGTCTCCTGAGGGACAGTGAGGCCAGATGATCCTGTAGTAGTTAGTCTCCTGAGGGACAGTGAGGCCAGATGGTCCTGTAGTAGTTAGTCTCCTGAGGGACAGTGAGGCCAGATGATCCTGTAGTAGTTAGTCTCCTGAGGGACAGTGAGGCCAGATGATCCTGTAGTAGTTAGTCTCCTGAGGGACAGTGAGGCCAGATGATCCTGTAGTAGTTAGTCTCCTGAGGGACACGGAGGCCAGATGATCCTGTAGTAGTTAGTCTCCTGAGGGACACGGAGGCCAGATGATCCTGTAGTAGTTAGTCTCCTGAGGGACAGTGAGGCCAGATGGTCCTGTAGTAGTTAGTCTCCTGAGGGACACGGAGGCCAGATGGTCCTGTAGTAGTTAGTCTCCTGACAGTGAGGCCAGATGATCCTGTAGTAGTTAGTCTCCTGAGGGACAGTGAGGCCAGATGGTCCTGTAGTAGTTAGTCTCCTGAGGGACAGTGAGGCCAGATGGTCCTGTAGTAGTTAGTCTCCTGAGGGACAGTGAGGCCAGATGATCCTGTAGTAGTTAGTCTCCTGAGGGACAGTGAGGCCAGATGGTCCTGTAGTAGTTAGTCTCCTGAGGGACAGTGAGGCCAGATGATCCTGTAGTAGTTAGTCTCCTGAGGGACAGTGAGGCCAGATGATCCTGTAGTAGTTAGTCTCCTGAGGGACAGTGAGGCCAGATGATCCTGTAGTAGTTAGTCTCCTGAGGGACAGTGAGGCCAGATGATCCTGTAGTAGTTAGTCTCCTGAGGGACACGGAGGCCAGATGGTCCTGTAGTAGTTAGTCTCCTGAGGGACAGTGAGACCAGATGGTCCTGTAGTAGTTAGTCTCCTGAGGGACACGGAGGCCAGATGGTCCTGTAGTAGTTAGTCTCCTGAGGGACACGGAGGCCAGATGGTCCTGTAGTAGTTAGTCTCCTGAGGGACAGTGAGGCCAGATGGTCCTGTAGTAGTTAGTCTCCTGAGGGACAGTGAGGCCAGATGATCCCTGTAGTAGTTAGTCTCCTGAGGGACAGTGAAGCCAGATGATCCTGTAGTAGTTAGTCTCCTGAGGGACAGTGAGGCCAGATGATCCTGTAGTAGTTAGTCTCCTGAGGGACAGTGAGGCCAGATGGTCCTGTAGTAGTTAGTCTCCTGAGGGACAGTGAGGCCAGATGATCCTGTAGTAGTTAGTCTCCTGAGGGACAGTGAGGCCAGATGATCCTGTAGTAGTTAGTCTCCTGAGGGACAGTGAGGCCAGATGATCCTGTAGTAGTTAGTCTCCTGAGGGACAGTGAGGCCAGATGGTCCTGTAGTAGTTAGTCTCCTGACAGTGAGGCCAGATGGTCCTGTAGTCGTTAGTCTCCTGAGGGACAGTGAGGCCAGATGGTCCTGTAGTAGTTAGTCTCCTGAGGGACACGGAGGCCAGATGGTCCTGTAGTAGTTAGTCTCCTGAGGGACAGTGAGGCCAGATGATCCTGTAGTAGTTAGTCTCCTGAGGGACAGTGAGGCCAGATGGTCCTGTAGTAGTTAGTCTCCTGAGGGACAGTGAGGCCAGATGGTCCTGTAGTAGTTAGTCTCCTGAGGGACAGTGAGGCCAGATGGTCCTGTAGTAGTTAGTCTCCTGAGGGACAGTGAGGCCAGATGGTCCTGTAGTAGTTAGTCTCCTGAGGGACAGTGAGGCCAGATGATCCTGTAGTAGTTAGTCTCCTGAGGGACAGTGAGGCCAGATGGTCCTGTAGTAGTTAGTCTCCTGAGGGACACGGAGGCCAGATGATCCTGTAGTAGTTAGTCTCCTGAGGGACACGGAGGCCAGATGATCCTGTAGTAGTTAGTCTCCTGAGGGACAGTGAGGCCAGATGGTCCTGTAGTAGTTAGTCTCCTGAGGGACACGGAGGCCAGATGATCCTGTAGTAGTTAGTCTCCTGAGGGACACGGAGGCCAGATGATCCTGTAGTAGTTAGTCTCCTGAGGGACACGGAGGCCAGATGATCCTGTAGTAGTTAGTCTCCTGAGGGACAGTGAGGCCAGATGATCCTGTAGTAGTTAGTCTCCTGAGGGACAGTGAGGCCAGATGATCCTGTAGTAGTTAGTCTCCTGAGGGACAGTGAGGCCAGATGATCCTGTAGTAGTTAGTCTCCTGAGGGACAGTGAGGCCAGATGGTCCTGTAGTAGTTAGTCTCCTGAGGGACAGTGAGGCCAGATGATCCTGTAGTAGTTAGTCTCCTGAGGGACAGTGAGGCCAGATGATCCTGTAGTAGTTAGTCTCCTGACAGTGAGGCCAGATGGTCCTGTAGTAGTTAGTCTCCTGAGGGACAGTGAGGCCAGATGATCCTGTAGTAGTTAGTCTCCTGAAGGGACAGTGAGGCCAGATGGTCCTGTAGTAGTTAGTCTCCTGAGGGACAGTGAGGCCAGATGATCCTGTAGTAGTTAGTCTCCTGAGGGACAGTGAGGCCAGATGATCCTGTAGTAGTTAGTCTCCTGAGGGACAGTGAGGCCAGATGATCCTGTAGTAGTTAGTCTCCTGAGGGACAGTGAGGCCAGATGGTCCTGTAGTAGTTAGTCTCCTGAGGGACAGTGAGGCCAGATGGTCCTGTAGTAGTTAGTCTCCTGAGGGACAGTGAGGCCAGATGGTCCTGTAGTAGTTAGTCTCCTGACAGTGAGGCCAGATGATCCTGTAGTAGTTAGTCTCCTGAGGGACAGTGAGGCCAGATGATCCTGTAGTAGTTAGTCTCCTGAGGGACAGTGAGGCCAGATGGTCCTGTAGTAGTTAGTCTCCTGAGGGACAGTGAGGCCAGATGGTCCTGTAGTAGTTAGTCTCCTGAGGGACAGTGAGGCCAGATGGTCCTGTAGTAGTTAGTCTCCTGAGGGACAGTGAGGCCAGATGATCCTGTAGTAGTTAGTCTCCTGAGGGACAGTGAGGCCAGATGGTCCTGTAGTAGTTAGTCTCCTGAGGGACAGTGAGGCCAGATGATCCTGTAGTAGTTAGTCTCCTGAGGGACAGTGAGGCCAGATGGTCCTGTAGTAGTTAGTCTCCTGAGGGACAGTGAGGCCAGATGGTCCTGTAGTAGTTAGTCTCCTGAGGGACAGTGAGGCCAGATGGTCCTGTAGTAGTTAGTCTCCTGAGGGACAGTGAGGCCAGATGATCCTGTAGTAGTTAGTCTCCTGAGGGACAGTGAGGCCAGATGGTCCTGTAGTAGTTAGTCTCCTGAGGGACAGTGAGGCCAGATGATCCTATAGTAGTTAGTCTCCTGAGGGACAGTGAGGCCAGATGATCCTGTAGTAGTTAGTCTCCTGAGGGACAGTGAGGCCAGATGGTCCTGTAGTAGTTAGTCTCCTGAGGGACAGTGAGGCCAGATGATCCTGTAGTAGTTAGTCTCCTGAGGGACAGTGAGGCCAGATGGTCCTGTAGTAGTTAGTCTCCTGACAGTGAGGCCAGATGATCCTGTAGTAGTTAGTCTCCTGAGGGACACGGAGGCCAGATGGTCCTGTAGTAGTTAGTCTCCTGAGGGACAGTGAGGCCAGATGGTCCTGTAGTAGTTAGTCTCCTGAGGGACAGTGAGGCCAGATGATCCTGTAGTAGTTAGTCTCCTGAGGGACAGTGAGGCCAGATGGTCCTGTAGTAGTTAGTCTCCTGAGGGACAGTGAGGCCAGATGGTCCTGTAGTAGTTAGTCTCCTGAGGGACAGTGAGGCCAGATGATCCTGTAGTAGTTAGTCTCCTGAGGGACAGTGAGGCCAGATGGTCCTGTAGTAGTTAGTCTCCTGAGGGACAGTGAGGCCAGATGGTCCTGTAGTAGTTAGTCTCCTGAGGGACAGTGAGGCCAGATGGTCCTGTAGTAGTTAGTCTCCTGAGGGACAGTGAGGCCAGATGGTCCTGTAGTAGTTAGTCTCCTGAGGGACAGTGAGGCCAGATGATCCTGTAGTAGTTAGTCTCCTGAGGGACAGTGAGGCCAGATGGTCCTGTAGTAGTTAGTCTCCTGAGGGACAGTGAGGCCAGATGATCCTGTAGTAGTTAGTCTCCTGAGGGACACAGAGGCCAGATGATCCTGTAGTAGTTAGTCTCCTGAGGGACACGGAGGCCAGATGATCCTGTAGTAGTTAGTCTCCTGAGGGACAGTGAGGCCAGATGGTCCTGTAGTAGTTAGTCTCCTGAGGGACACGGAGGCCAGATGATCCTGTAGTAGTTAGTCTCCTGAGGGACAGTGAGGCCAGATGATCCTGTAGTAGTTAGTCTCCTGAGGGACAGTGAGGCCAGATGATCCTGTAGTAGTTAGTCTCCTGAGGGACAGTGAGGCCAGATGGTCCTGTAGTAGTTAGTCTCCTGAGGGACACGGAGGCCAGATGATCCTGTAGTAGTTAGTCTCCTGAGGGACAGTGAGGCCAGATGATCCTGTAGTAGTTAGTCTCCTGAGGGACAGTGAGGCCAGATGATCCTGTAGTAGTTAGTCTCCTGAGGGACAGTGAGGCCAGATGATCCTGTAGTAGTTAGTCTCCTGAGGGACAGTGAGGCCAGATGATCCTGTAGTAGTTAGTCTCCTGAGGGACAGTGAGGCCAGATGATCCTGTAGTAGTTAGTCTCCTGAGGGACACGGAGGCCAGATGATCCTGTAGTAGTTAGTCTCCTGAGGGACAGTGAGGCCAGATGATCCTGTAGTAGTTAGTCTCCTGAGGGACAGTGAGGCCAGATGATCCTGTAGTAGTTAGTCTCCTGACAGTGAGGCCAGATGATCCTGTAGTAGTTAGTCTCCTGAGGGACACGGAGGCCAGATGGTCCTGTAGTAGTTAGTCTCCTGAGGGACAGTGAGGCCAGATGGTCCTGTAGTAGTTAGTCTCCTGACAGTGAGGCCAGATGGTCCTGTAGTAGTTAGTCTCCTGAGGGACAGTGAGGCCAGATGATCCTGTAGTAGTTAGTCTCCTGAGGGACAGTGAGGCCAGATGGTCCTGTAGTAGTTAGTCTCCTGAGGGACAGTGAGGCCAGATGATCCTGTAGTAGTTAGTCTCCTGAGGGACAGTGAGGCCAGATGGTCCTGTAGTAGTTAGTCTCCTGAGGGACACGGAGGCCAGATGATCCTGTAGTAGTTAGTCTCCTGAGGGACACGGAGGCCAGATGATCCTGTAGTAGTTAGTCTCCTGAGGGACAGTGAGGCCAGATGGTCCTGTAGTAGTTAGTCTCCTGAGGGACACGGAGGCCAGATGATCCTGTAGTAGTTAGTCTCCTGAGGGACACGGAGGCCAGATGATCCTGTAGTAGTTAGTCTCCTGAGGGACACGGAGGCCAGATGATCCTGTAGTAGTTAGTCTCCTGAGGGACAGTGAGGCCAGATGGTCCTGTAGTAGTTAGTCTCCTGAGGGACAGTGAGGCCAGATGATCCTGTAGTAGTTAGTCTCCTGAGGGACAGTGAGGCCAGATGATCCTGTAGTAGTTAGTCTCCTGAGGGACAGTGAGGCCAGATGATCCTGTAGTAGTTAGTCTCCTGAGGGACACGGAGGCCAGATGGTCCTGTAGTAGTTAGTCTCCTGAGGGACAGTGAGGCCAGATGATCCTGTAGTAGTTAGTCTCCTGAGGGACAGTGAGGCCAGATGATCCTGTAGTAGTTAGTCTCCTGAGGGACAGTGAGGCCAGATGGTCCTGTAGTAGTTAGTCTCCTGAGGGACAGTGAGGCCAGATGATCCTGTAGTAGTTAGTCTCCTGAGGGACAGTGAGGCCAGATGGTCCTGTAGTAGTTAGTCTCCTGAGGGACAGTGAGGCCAGATGGTCCTGTAGTAGTTAGTCTCCTGAGGGACAGTGAGGCCAGATGATCCTGTAGTAGTTAGTCTCCTGAGGGACAGTGAGGCCAGATGGTCCTGTAGTAGTTAGTCTCCTGACAGTGAGGCCAGATGGTCCTGTAGTAGTTAGTCTCCTGAGGGACAGTGAGGCCAGATGATCCTGTAGTAGTTAGTCTCCTGAGGGACACGGAGGCCAGATGATCCTGTAGTAGTTAGTCTCCTGAGGGACAGTGAGGCCAGATGATCCTGTAGTAGTTAGTCTCCTGAGGGACAGTGAGGCCAGATGATCCTGTAGTAGTTAGTCTCCTGAGGGACACGGAGGCCAGATGGTCCTGTAGTAGTTAGTCTCCTGAGGGACAGTGAGGCCAGATGATCCTGTAGTAGTTAGTCTCCTGAGGGACAGTGAGGCCAGATGGTCCTGTAGTAGTTAGTCTCCTGAGGGACAGTGAGGCCAGATGGTCCTGTAGTAGTTAGTCTCCTGAGGGACAGTGAGGCCAGATGATCCTGTAGTAGTTAGTCTCCTGAGGGACAGTGAGGCCAGATGATCCTGTAGTAGTTAGTCTCCTGAGGGACAGTGAGGCCAGATGATCCTGTAGTAGTTAGTCTCCTGAGGGACAGTGAGGCCAGATGATCCTGTAGTAGTTAGTCTCCTGAGGGACACGGAGGCCAGATGGTCCTGTAGTAGTTAGTCTCCTGACAGTGAGGCCAGATGGTCCTGTAGTAGTTAGTCTCCTGAGGGACAGTGAGGCCAGATGATTCTGTAGTAGTTAGTCTCCTGAGGGACAGTGAGGCCAGATGGTCCTGTAGTAGTTAGTCTCCTGAGGGACAGTGAGGCCAGATGATCCTGTAGTAGTTAGTCTCCTGAGGGACAGTGAGGCCAGATGATCCTGTAGTAGTTAGTCTCCTGAGGGACAGTGAGGCCAGATGATCCTGTAGTAGTTAGTCTCCTGAGGGACAGTGAGGCCAGATGGTCCTGTAGTAGTTAGTCTCCTGAGGGACAGTGAGGCCAGATGATCCTGTAGTAGTTAGTCTCCTGAGGGACAGTGAGGCCAGATGGTCCTGTAGTAGTTAGTCTCCTGAGGGACAGTGAGGCCAGATGATCCTGTAGTAGTTAGTCTCCTGACAGTGAGGCCAGATGATCCTGTAGTAGTTAGTCTCCTGAGGGACAGTGAGGCCAGATGGTCCTGTAGTAGTTAGTCTCCTGAGGGACAGTGAGGCCAGATGGTCCTGTAGTAGTTAGTCTCCTGAGGGACAGTGAAGCCAGCCATGGCCCAGTTGCAGATGACTTTGTTTCCTGGTGTGAAGAGGCATTCCTACAACTAAATGTCACAAAGACTAAAGACATTGAGGTGCATTGATGTTAGACGACCTCCACCAGCTCCTCAGAGTGGCATTAATGGCCAGACAGTGGATTTGGTGACCACTTATAAATATCTCGGTTCCATTATTGACAATCGTCTGAAATTAGATTTTAACACTGAAATGGTCTGTAAGAACGGTATTTGTCACTCTGGATGTAGTGTATTTGTTTCATTTGCAGTGTAATCGGTTTGCATCATCGGAAAACAAGAAGAATAGCTTTTCTCTCTTTCCAAAAACGATATCAAACGTCTGCTATCAACCCCAGTCTATGACCCGTCTATAAATAAAAAAATTCTGAAAAAGGACAAATCACACACATTTGACGAATTGATTGTGAAAGTTCCAGATGGAGCGATCAATCATTGGGGACACGCCGCTATGTCACGCCTCAGTGGGCACGCCTCAGTGGGCACCATCAGTGGGCACCATATTCTGCTAGTTTAACCCCTTCACTCACAGCCTTGTCAGAACACACCGTGGCCCGTCCGCTCGCTGGTGGTCCATGATGTCGCCTGTCAGCACTGTGTCCGCCCCCCCTCCCCCACATCATAACGTTACATATTTCCATAGTTATCAGACCAGTCACTGACTCAGGGCCAGCGCTGCTCTCGCCTCTGGCTACACCACGGTGGTCTGGATCGCACACAAACTGACAAAAGGGTAATAATGACGACCCCCTCTCTTTTGCTCCATCACTCAGTGTCACCAGTAGAGCTATAATGTAATAATATAATAAAATAATATAATATGGAAAACCGTCAGTCCTCCATTGGATGCAGGTTACACCTGGACACTGGGACGCGCTTGGTTACGCCGGCAATTAGGTGAAATGAGACTTGCTGTTGAGCAGATTGGCGTTCAAAGAGCCAGAGCCATTAAAAATGTGTCTAATACTGTGCCTTTATTATAATGTTTTTGCCTTTATAAATAAATTACTTGACTTGACCTCACTTACCCTTAGTTGTCAGAGTTGTACCTTTCTTGCTGACTTGTTGTACACAACTTGTAAATCGCTTTAGATAAAAGCGTCAGCTAAATATAAATGTATGACACTGGCTGAAGTAGTTTGTAAATGAACAAATTACATTGTGTCATCATCATCAGATAGTTATACGTTGAGGATGTATAAGAATGCTGAGGATTTTTTTGAGGGAATGAAATGTTGTTTACTACGGAATAGCTGATGATAAAGTAGCTTATCAGAGCTTTTGAACGAGCGCAGTGGTTCTCAAACCTTTTCTGCCAGACTCCCCTTTTGGCGGAGCAAAATTAGTTGGTCATGAAATGGGCCAAGTTTAAATGGATTGAAATGACATCGATATCATGAGCTTTCAAAGTGTGCAACCATTTAACAATAACATTCTACATCAGTAACAATATCTAAAAAAATAACGGAGAACAAATTTATTAAATCTGCAATCCCTTTGCTAGAACCATAACATACATAACAATACAGTTCAGTAGACACTCAAGACACATGTAAGTTCACACATTTCAAGCATCAGTGGTGTAACATTCAGAATTAATGCTTTTAGTTCCCGGTAGCGTCAGCTATTAGGAATGACAGCAGCCAGCGCTAGCTAGCTTGTTAGATTATCTCACATTCGTTAGGGGGGGGGGTTTCTCGATTAGTATTGGAATAGTTCCCAGTAGGGCTGCAACGATTAGTCGACATAATCGACGATGTCGATTATAAAAAATCGTCGACAGGGAATTGTTGCGTCGATTAGTCATTAATTTTTTTTTTTTAAAACAATTATTTTTTCACTACCTATCTTTGTGAAAGTGGCTTCTCAGCTCTGGTCCAGCCAGCTGATGACTTCTTAGCTTAACATAACAGACCGACAGTAAGTTTGGGGGAGCTAATGCGATAACTGGGGATGTTGTTTGGTCCTGACAAGAGTCTCAAAGCAACTCTGAGGTCATGCTCAATGTCCAATCTGTTCCTCTGCTCTGTCTTCAGCTGGACCAGAGCTGAGAAGCCACTTTCACAAAGATAGGTAGTGAAAAAAAAATTATAATAATAATTTTAATTTTATTTCTTTATATAATTGTTTTTCGATTAGTCGACTAATCGAAAAAATAATCGACAGATTAGTCGACTACCAAAATAGTCATTAGTTGCAGCCCTAGTTCCCAGTGACTATCGAATAGTAATGTTGTGAGTTTTGCTCATCCCTACCAATTATCCCCACTGAACCTACTACTGAGGCTGTGAAACGACATTTTAATGGCGGCCCTCCCATAGCTATCTGGTGGGAGAAGGGGACAGGAATTCACCAGAGACCCGTTATGTGAAGACAAGCGCAGGCAGCGTGTCTGACTGGGGAGGAAGAAATACCTACTGGGAGGAAAAGTGGGAACACATGGATGGAATACATATATATAAATGTATGATGTGGAGGAGAAATACTAGGCCTGAAATAAATATGCAGATGTATGTATAATGAAAGAGATCTTAATTAAGGATAATGAAATTAACGTTATACAGCACTGCGAACCCTGAAAATATACACGTAGAATAAACACACACGCACACACATCAGGTCAACAGAAAGGCCCGTCTGTACGAATATTGTAATTCGACTTAGCAGTCTTAGCACACTCCTTTCTCCATCTGTGTTTGCTCAATTAAACGCTGATTGGAGCTAATTGCCTACAAAGAGAAAGTGTTTGAGAATGTGATGATGATGTGGACCAGACTGTCACACTCACCAAGCTGTCCTCCAAGGAAACCAAATATTTAACGACGGAGCCTCTAATTGATTCTCCCTCTGTCTCTCTCTCTCTCTCTCTCTCTCTCTCTCTCTCTCTCTCTCTCTCTCTCTCTCTCTCTCTCTCTCTCTCTCTCTCTCCCATCTCTCAGCCGTTTGTTCTCACGAGCACAGACGGGTGCAGACGTAAACAGGCGTATGTGTGGGGCTTAGATCTACATCTTATGCACGTGTGTGTCACACACGCGAATGCACACGCACGCACGCACGCACACACACACACACACACACACACACACACACACACACACACACACACACACACACACACACACACACACACACACACACACACACACACACACACACACACACATGTACCTCTGCGTAGGGAGCGAGGAAGAGACTGAGGCTGGATCAGGCTTTGAAGACACTCAGAGGGAGGCAGGTGTGTGTGTGACTGTGTGTGTGTGTGTGTGTGTGTGTGTGTGTGTGTGTGTGTGTGTGTGTGTGTGTGTGTGTGTGTGTGTGTGTGTGTGTGTGTGTGTGTGTGTGTGTGTGTGTGTGTGTGTGTGTGTGTGTGTGTGTGTGTGTGTGTGTGTGTGTGTGTGTGTGTGTGTGTGTGTGTGTGTGTGTGTCATGCTTCCCGCTACACCTCCTTATCACTGCCCCACACACCCACCTCCCTCTGAGTGTCTTCAAAGCTCAGTCTCTTCCTCCTCCCTCTCCTGTGCAGAGAGTTGGAAGACGTTCCACTGTCAAACATCTAACAGGAAGTAAACTAACCTTTACTCGCTGCCTTTACTCTTGTTATTTTCAACCTATTCAACAAACAATAATACTATTTTAGTTCACCCCATATTTTTGTGTCTTTTATCAATTAGTTGAAAATACCAATCTTGGGCAATTATTGCGGGTGGTCCTCAGTTACAAAAAACAAAAAGTTATCGATAAAACGTAATAAGTAAAAATGAATCCATGTTGTCTCTGGGTAGTAGGACCTAGGGGGGGGGGCTCGGGAGGTAGAGCAGTCGTCTGGTAATCCGGAGGTTCCCGGGTTCGATTCCCGCTCCTCCCCGGGTAGCATGTCGAAGCGTCCTTGAGCGAGACACTTATAACCCCTAACTGCTCCAGGGTGAGCAGGTCGGCACCTCGCACGGTCGCCTCCGCCGTCGGCGTGTGAACGTGTGAGTATAAGTGGGTAAAAATGTGAGGAACAAATTGTAAAACGCTTTGGATAAAAGTGGTCTCTGGCTAGCAGGACCCTCGGTCACACCACCCCAGGGCAGGACCCTCGGTCACACCACCCCAGGGCAGGACCCTCGGTCACACCAGCCCAGGACCCTCTGTCACACCAGCCCAGGGCAGGACCCTCGGTCACACCACCCCAGGGCAGGACCCTCGGTCACACCACCCCAGGGCAGGACCCTCGGTCACACCACCCCAGGACCCTCTGTCACACCACCCCAGGGCAGGACCCTCGGTCACACCACCCCAGGGCAGGACCCTCGGTCACACCACCCCAGGGCAGGACCCTCGGTCACACCACCCCAGGACCCTCTGTCACACCACCCCAGGGCAGGACCCTCTGTCACACCACCCCAGGACAGGACCCTCTGTCACACCAGCCCAGGGCAGGACCCTCGGTCACACCACCCCAGGGCAGGACCCTCTGTCACACCAGCCCAGGGCAGGACCCTCGGTCACACCAGCCCAGGGCAGGACCCTCGGTCACACCACCCCAGGGCAGGACCCTCGGTCACACCAGCCCAGGACCCTCTGTCACACCACCCCAGGGCAGGACCCTCGGTCACACCACCCCAGGGCAGGACCCTCGGTCACACCACCCCAGGACCCTCGGTCACACCACCCCAGGGCAGGACCCTCGGTCACACCACCCCAGGACCCTCTGTCACACCACCCCAGGGCAGGACCCTCGGTCACACCACCCCAGGGCAGGACCCTCGGTCACACCACCCCAGGGCAGGACCCTCTGTCACACCACCCCAGGGCAGGACCCTCTGTCACACCACCCCAGGGCAGGGCCCTCGGTCACACCACCCCAGGGCAGGGCCCTCTGTCACACCACCCCAGGGCAGGACCCTCTGTCACACCACCCCAGGGCAGGACCCTCGGTCACACCACCCCAGGGCAGGACCCTCGGTCACACCACCCCAGGGCAGGACCCTCTGTCACACCACCCCAGGGCAGGACCCTCTGTCACACCACCCCAGGGCAGGGCCCTCGGTCACACCACCCCAGGGCAGGACCCTCGGTCACACCACCCCAGGGCAGGACCCTCGGTCACACCACCCCAGGGCCCTCGGTCACACCACCCCAGGGCAGGACCCTCGGTCACACCACCCCAGGGCCCTCGGTCACACCACCCCAGGGCAGGACCCTCGGTCACACCACCCCAGGGCCCTCGGTCACACCACCCCAGGGCAGGACCCTCGGTCACACCAGCCCAGGGCAGGGTAGCTGGAAAGTGCTGTGATGCTGTTGTAGCTCGTAGGAACGATGTGAACACAGACACAGCCGGGGGACGGGGACGCAGGAGGGAGGAGGCAGACATACAGAGAACCTTGATTTATAACGATTAGAAGAGCCGCACAAACTGTGGTGTAACGAGAGTACGGCACGTGCTGCGTTTTGCAAAATCGGCTACAACTAACACGGCTAATAATTAATCAGCGAAGGTCGTGAGGAATGATGGAAGATCAAGCCTCGTTCTGATAGGACCCCCCCCCCCCTGTGTCACGCCGTTAAGTCATTTTTAATTACGCCCTGTGAAAAGCATTTGATGGGATCTTTTCTCCGCACCGAGATGACTTCAGCTTCTCTTGAGTGATGTCTTTAAGGTCGAACTTCAGATTCTAGTAGAGCACTCCCTATAGTTCACATCACTGTTTAGTCCCGGGCCACCGTAAGGAGGCGCTGTACACTGTTACAACTGCCAGGGTCGAGAGTACACCACATGATTCACCTACAGGACGCTTGGCCAAACGTCGACGTGAGGAGCCCGGCTGACGTGGATGCGTGGTGCGGTGCTTTGAATGTCCCTTCTGGTGATTTGTAAATCTTTTAGGCGAGGAACGAGGATAAACCCCTTGAGATGCAGCCAGACATTGATCATTCAACAAGTCAATGACACACAACAATAGACATACACAGACATAGACATAGAACAAGAGCTCTCGCACTCCTCCTAAACCCAAAGCACACCCAAGTACAGTACTACACATGTTAAATATATGGAAAGAAGTAATTGATCTGAATGAGCCGCGCAAATTACTCTAGTCAGATTATGCTTTAAACCTAAATTCTTGTCTCCCAATGTCCTTGGATATTCTAGGAACAACACAGACAGTACAGAGGGTAGATACATATAGACAACAATCACAACTCTGGTTTACGGGAGGGCACACAGGAAAACGGGGCATGAGTCAGTGAACGGGAAAGGCTAGTAGGTAGAAGTGGGTTTTGAGCCTAGATTTGAAGGCATCTATCGAGGGGGCGAGGAGCCTAGTGGAGGTGGGGATGCTGTTCCACAGTTCAGGGGGAGAGGAGCCTAGTGGAGGTGGGGATGCTGTTCCACAGTTCAGGGGGAGAGGAGCCTAATGGAGGTGGGGATGCTGTTCCACAGTTCAGGGGGAGAGGAGCCTAATGGAGGTGGGGATGCTGTTCCACAGTTCAGGGGGAGAGGAGCCTAGTGGAGGTGGGGATGCTGTTCCACAGTTCAGGGGGAGAGGAGCCTAGTGGAGGTGTCAAGTCAAGTCAAGAGTTTTATTTGTCACGGCATACGGATATACAATGAAATGCGGGTGGTCTTGCCCGCAACGATGTGCAATTGGTACAACATATAATAGAATCCAATACAAAAAAAATTGTGCAATAAAATTTTGCAATAACAGGTAGCAGGTAACAATAAATGTGTGCAATAACGGGTAACAGTTAACAGTTAACAGTAGTAGTAATAGTAGTGCAATACACTGTTACTGTTGCTAATACTAATTTAAAGTGGCCTTTCCTTTTGGCAATAAGTGAGGGTGCGTGCGGCCTGAGTGTGTGCCCGCTCATGCTAAAGTGTTACAGTGGTACTCAATGTTCATTGTTCAGGACTCTGATGGCCTGGGGGAAGAAGCTGAGCCTAAGCCGCTCTGTCCTAGTAGCTGGGGTTCGCAGGCGTCTGCCTGACCTCAGCAGCTGGAACAGGCTGTTATTGGGGTGGTGAGGGTCTTTCATTATCCTGCAGGCTCTGGATTTGCACCTCTTGTTGTATAGAACCTGCAGGGGAGGTAGTGCAATACCCGTGGTACGCTCGGCTGAGCGCACCACTCTCTGTAGGGCCTTCTTGTCTTGTGCCGTGCTGTTTCCATACCAGGCAGTGATGTTTCCGGTCAAGATGCTCTCTACAGCTCCTGAGTAGAAGGACTGGAGTATCTTCCCCGATACTCTGAACTTCCTTAACTGTCTCAGGTGGTAGAGGCGCTGTTTCGCCTTCTTTACTACTGTGTCTATGTGTGTTGACCATGTCAGATCCTCTGAGATGTGGACCCCCAGGTACTTAAAGCTGCTCACCCTGTCCACGGTAGCCCCGTTAATCATCAGTGGTGTGTGTGTCTCCTGCTGTCCTCTCCTATAATCCACGATCAGCTCCTTGGTTTTACCAATGTTCAGGAGCAGGCTGTTGTCCTGGCACCAGCGTTCCAGTACCTCAACCTCCTCCCGGTAGGCCTTCTCGTCGTTGTCCGAGATCAGCCCCACCACCACCGTGTCGTCTGCGAACTTCACTATGGAGTTGGAGCTGAACTTGGCCACACAGTCGTGTGTGTAGAGTGAGTACAGCAGGGGGCTTAGAACACAGCCCTGGGGGGACCCGATGCTCAGGGTGATGGTGTTGGAGGTCTGACCCCCCACCCTGACCGCCTGGGGTCTTTCACTCAGAAAGTCCAGTACCCAGGCGCTCAGGGCGGAGCTCAGACCCAGCTCGATCAGCTTGTCCACCAGTCTGGTGGGGACTATGGTGTTGAACGCTGAGCTGTAGTCAATGAACAACAGTCTCACATAGCCCCCCTTCTGACGGTCAAGGTGGGAGAGGGTGCTGTGCAGTACCTGGGAGACCGCGTCGTCAGTGGACCTGTTTGTCCTGTATGCAAATTGCATAGGGTCCATATCACTGGGGAGGGAGGCACAAATGTGGTCCTCTCAAAACATTTCATGACCACAGAGGTGAGTGCCACCGGTCTGTAGTCATTTGGACATGTTGGGGAGGGTTTCTTCGGTACAGGGATGATGGTAGACATCTTGAAGCAGGCCGGGACCACCGACTCCGCCAGGGATTGATTAAATATGGCGGTGAACACAGGGGCTAGCTGGTTGGCACAGGACTTAAGTATACGTCCTGTTATCCCATCTGGGCCAGCAGCCTTCCTGGTGTTCACCTGCATAAATGCTCTTCTCACACTGTGTACCATCAATGAGAGAGCGTCCCCGCCCCCCCGCGGATGCCCCCCCCCCTCTCCACAGCAGCCGGCGCACCAGTGACGTCACTAGCCGTTGGGCTAGCAGTGCCACTGTTTGCACCAAACCGCGCGTAGAAGATGTTGAGCTGGTCCGCAAGGGAGGCGTCGTCGCTCCCCATTGAGGGGGCGCTGACTTTGTAGTCAGTTATAGCCCTCAGTCCTTGCCATAATCCTCTTGTGTCATTCTGTGCCATTTGTGCCTCCATCTTGTCGGCATACGTCCTCTTAGCAAGTTTGACAGCCTTGCGCAGAGTGTAGACTGTTGTCTTGTACTCTTCCATGTTTCCTGACTCTCTGCCCCGGTTATAAGCAGTGGTGCGAGAGTTCAGGGCTGCTCTGATAGTACTGTCCACCCATGGTTTCTGGTTTGGGAACACCCTCGCCTTTTTTGTGGGGACGATACTATCAGCCAGTGTTGTTATGAATGACACCACAGCGTCTGTGAAATGCTGGGGATGCTGTTCCACAGTTCAGGGGGCGAGGAGCCTAGTGGAGGTGGGGATGCTGTTCCACAGTTCAGGGGGCGAGGAGCTTAGTGGAGGTGGGGATGCTGTTCCACAGTTCAGGGGGCGAGGAGCTTTGTGGAGGTGGGGATGCTGTTCCACAGTTCAGGGGGCGAGGAGCCTAGTGGAGGTGGGGATGCTGTTCCACAGTTCAGGGGGCGAGGAGCCTAGTGGAGGTGGGGATGCTGTTCCACAGTTCAGGGGGCGAGGAGCCTAGTGGAGGTGGGGATGCTGGTCCACAGTTCAGGGGGCGAGGAGCCTAGTGGAGGTGGGGATGCTGGTCCACAGTTCAGGGGGAGAAGAGCCTAATGGAGGTGGGGATGCTGGTCCACAGTTCAGGGGGAGAGGAGCCTAGTGGAGGTGGGGATGCTGTTCCACAGTTCAGGGGGCGAGGAGCCTAGTGGAGGTGGGGATGCTGTTCCACAGTGCAGGGGGAGAGGAGCCTAGTGGAGGTGGGGATGCTGTTCCACAGTTCAGGGGGCGAGGAGCCTAGTGGAGGTGGGGATGTTGTTCCACAGTTCAGGGGGCGAGGAGCCTAGTGGAGGTGGGGATGCTGTTCCACAGTTCAGGGGGCGGAGGTGGGGATGCTGGTCCACAGTTCAGGGGGCGAGGAGCCTAGTGGAGGTGGGGATGCTGTTCCACAGTGCAGGGGGAGAGGAGCCTAGTGGAGGTGGGGATGCTGTTCCACAGTTCAGGGGCTGTGACAGCAAAGGCACGGCCCCCCCTGAGCTTGAGGTTATATAATGCATGTACTTGTGTGTGTTCAGCCCTGCGGACAGGTGGGTAGCACAACACAGGCTGTGAGATAATAATAATAATAATAATAATAATAATAATAATAATAATAATAATAATAATAATAATAATAATAATAATAATAATAATAATAATAATAATAATAATAATAACAATAATAATAATAATAATAATAATAATAATAATAATAATAATAATAATAATAATAATAATAATAATAATAATAATAATAATAATAATAATAACACTAACCCATTCATCACAGAGGAAACCAGCTAACACTAACCCATTCATCACAGAGGAAACCCAGCTAACCCATTCATCACAGAGGAAACCCAGCTAACACTAACCCATTCATCACAGAGGAAACCCAGCTAACACTAACCCATTCATCACAGAGGAAACCAGCTAACACTAACCCATTCATCACAGAGGAAACCCAGCTAACACTAACCCATTCATCACAGAGGAAACCCAGCTAACACTAACCCATTCATCACAGAGGAAACCAGCTAACACTAACCCATTCATCACAGAGGAAACCCAGCTAACACTAACCCATTCATCACAGAGGAAACCCAGCTAACCTTAACCCATTCATCACAGAGGAAACCCAGCTAACACTAACCCATTCATCACAGAGGAAACCAGCTAACACTAACCCATTCATCACAGAGGAAACCAGCTAACACTAACCCATTCATCACAGAGGAAACCAGCTAACACTAACCCATTCATCACAGAGGAAACCAGCTAACCCATTCATCACAGAGGAAACCCAGCTAACCCATTCATCACAGAGGAAACCAGCTAACCTTAACCCATTCATCACAGAGGAAACACCAGCTAACACTAACCCATTCATCACAGAGGAAACCCAGCTAACACTAACCCATTCATCACAGAGGAAACCAGCTAACCTTAACCCATTCATCACAGAGGAAACCCAGCTAACACTAACCCATTCATCACAGAGGAAACCAGCTAACCTTAACCCATTCATCACAGAGGAAACCCAGCTAACACTAACCCATTCATCACAGAGGAAACCAGCTAACACTAACCCATTCATCACAGAGGAAACCAGCTAACACT
>NC_140172.1:2038645-2046145 GCF_963971535.1 Notolepis coatsorum
AGGATGTGGGTGGATAATGTAAGCAGCATGCTGCCAGCGCACAGGCGTAAAGGTTTTAAACAATGACTTTCAGGCAGCTTGCCATAACACCAGCCTTCCGGGCAGAGGGCCTCGTAACACGGCTCCACCAATCAAGCGCTGTGCAACGGCTCCACAGCCGTCCAATCACACACTGCCCATGTGCACTCCCCTTCCTGGCTTAGCCTCGGCAGCGCTGCGGCATTAATAACAGTAAGTGGATAATGTCCTAGTTCATATGAGCATTCACATCAGGGCTTAACCAGAGCTTAACTTCAGTCAACCTGGAGGGAGGGGACACATCGTGCGTGTGCGTCAGTGGAGGTTTCTCTATGACAACACGTGAAACACAAATTCACTCATAATTCATAATAATTATTAATTTACATATACCTATATATATAAAAAAAAAAAAACTATATATATATATTTTTTTTTTTAAATTATTATTATTATTATTTTTTTATTATAAATGTTTTCCTCTGTAAAAAAATGCCAGTGATTTTTTTTTCTTCAAAAATGGCCAAAATGTACAGCTCTGAGCAGGCCTGCACTGCAGTATTGCCTGCAGTAATTATTCGTGAAGAAAACTTCACAGGTGTGACCCATTGTTAAATAAATAATAAATAACAGCGAATCAAAATAGGCTATTAACTTCATCTAAGCACGGTCTGTGCCAGTTAAACTCTTGCCATTGAATGGAGGATTGATTGATTGACAGCCCTTGACATCCAATACACGGAGGTTGAATATGATTGGCAGCCTTGCAAATCCAATCAGAGATTTCTGCATTGCAAAGTCAAAATGGGTCCAGCTGCATGTGAGGAGGATAGGTTTAGCTCGGGCCAATCTCAAGTTTCTCAAGTTTCTTTATTAGTTGCATACAGAAGTACAGAATACTTTTATACAAATGTAACATAAAGAAGCATTTTGTATAAAAGTATTCTGTACTTCTGTATGACAAATAATAAAGAAACTTGAGAAACTTGAGATTGGCCCGAGCTAAACCTATCCTCCTCACATGCAGCTGGACCCATTTTGACTATGTGAAGTTGAGACTATGAGAAAGTTTGTTTAGTAGTTAGTAAGCTGTACAGCTATAACAAGTCAGGCTAAATTAAACTTTGCACCAACATTAGGACCGAAGTATAAACCAGCAACTGAGCAACATGAAGAAGTGGATTTATGCATCTGGATCAGAAAAACGTAAGTAGGCTACAGTGCTTGTATGCTAACAGTAGCTAGGCAGCTTAGCCTACATCACAATGATAATCACCAAGCTAACTTACTGTACACACTGTAGGGCTGGGCAATTAATCGAAACAGAATCGCGATATCGATTCATAGACCTATGCAATCTAATTTCTAAGTTATGACTATTTTCTTTTATTAAAAAAAACGTTTTTTTTTTTTTTTTTTTTTTTTATTATTTTATCTGGGTTGAACATGATTTGTGGAACTCCCTCTGGTGTTGTGGTCGTGGTATTCACTGACCTTTGGGAAGTATTTCGACATGCACATGGGTATCTTAGTGGTGTAGTGTATCTTGTAGACCAGCCCATTGCAAGTTGCTGTACTCTGTCGTCTACTCTAAGCCATCCTAGGTTATCAAGTGGACAGGGGTGAGGTGGGTTTTAGGAGTAAGGTCAAGCAGTAGTCTGACCAGTTTGTTTTGTGATGTTTGTAATCTTGTTTTTAGTGCCTTTGAGGTGCTTTGGTACCATGAGGTGCAAGCATAGTCGTAGTACCCTTGAATGAGTGCTCCTGTTAGAGTCTTCAAGGTATTCTTGTTTACCAGAAGAGGAGATCCGGTACAGGAATCTAGTTCGTTGGTTGACTTAGTTTTATTACATTGATCCCATTTTGTCACAGGAAAGATTTGCCTCTATAGGATGGAACCCAGGTAGGTAATTTCATCTTTCCTTTTAAGATAAGATAAGATATTCCTTTATTGATCCCCTTGGGGAAATTCAGGCATCATAGCAGCATGGGGGAAGGGGGGGGGGGTACAGGTAGTGAAAACAACACAAGCAGTGTAAACAAATAGGTCAATATAATTTACTATCTAACTAACTGAAATATACATTATTCATTATTCACAGTATCCACATAAGGTGCAGTATGCATAAGGTAGTGTTATTGTCCTACTTGGGTTCCTATTAGTTCTAGGTCGATGTCTGGCAGCAGTCGCTGCCCAGTGTTGTGGAGCCTGATGGCCACTGGTATGAAGGACTGTCCGAGGCGGTTAGTTGAGTGTCGGGGGGGTATGAGTATGTGGCTTCCTTGTCACCTTCACCTAATTATGTTTTGATCTGGTCAGGTGCGCTGTCACCTAAAATGTTTTGATCTGATCAGGTGCGCTGTCACCTAATATGTTTTGATCTGGTCAGGTGCGCTGTCACCTAATATGATTTCATCTGGTCAGGTGCGCTGTCACCTATATGTTTTCATCTGGTCAAGTCCGCTGTCACCTAATGTTAATATGTTTTCATCTGTGTCCACTGACACACAGTGGGGGATGTTTTAAAAATATTATTTATATATAATATAATATAATAATTTGTGCTTCACCTAAAAATTTGGTCAGCAGCCTCCACTGGTGTGCGTGTGTGTGCGTGGGTGTGTGTGCATGTGTTGTGTGTGTGTGTGCGTGTGTGCGTGCGTGTGTGTGCACGTGTGTGTGCGCACCCATATCTTTGTGCATATGTGCGTGTTTGCCATCATCTTACCTTTTAATTGAGCAAATCTGACGTGTTTAAGTGTGTCACCACCATGGTTTCGGCATATAATTGTGGTCAAACCGTGGCTAAGAAAGGTGGATGGGTGTAGCATGTTTTATGCGTGTGTGCATCTGTCCACGGTGTTGTGGGTGTGTACACGGCACGCGTGTCTCTGATACTCTGGGTTTCAGCCGCTCTCTCTCTCTCTCTCTCTCTCTCTCTCTCTCTCTCTCTCTCTCTCTCTCTCTCTCTCTCTCTCTCTCTGTCTCTCTCTCTCTTCTCTCTCTCTCTCTCAGCCTCTCTCTCTCTCTCTTTCTCTTTCTCTCTCTCTCTCTCTCTCTCTCTCTCTCTCTCTGTCTCTCTCTCTCTCTCCCTCCCTCTCTCTCTCTCTCTCTCTCTCTCTCTCTCTCTCTCTCTCTCTCTCTCTCTCTCTCTCTCTCTCTCTCTCTCTCTCTCCCTCCCTCTCTCTATCTCTCTCGCTGTGCGTACGTATGGTGTCTGTCGTAGCGCTTGCACTCTTAAAATTAATGTTAGAGTTAATGTGTGTTGTCCCAGACTAAATACATGCGGGACGTGTTGGAAAAATGTACACGTGTTAAAAATATTGTGTCAGAATATTCCACCCCCAAAATTATAATAGTGCTGATTTATCATGCCTATAATCTGACACATATCCCAAAACTAGAAACCTACCTTTTGCCCAAATGAGTTCAGAGTTAGTTTCAGAGTTATTGAGTTGTTGGGGTGGGGGGGGGGGGGGGGTGGGGGGGACTTCAACTTACTTATAAATGTACTTATAACTTATCGACACACACTCACACAATGGACACTTTACAGAAGGAAAGGTCACTTTAAGAATAGTATAGCTTGAGATTGTATAATATAGCATTGTATAGCAGTGTACATAAAGACCCAAGGCCTCATCCGTAGCTAACAGTGTACTGCACTGCCACAGGACTAGCATGTCTTACCATGCTCTGTAAATAACTCATGTACAGATACCGATATGCCTACTTTGTTTACTTGTTTATTGCACTATGTCGCTCTATTGGTTGGACTCTTATTATTATTACTTGTATTATGCACATCGTTGCGGGTGAGACCCCCGCATTTCACTGTATACCTGTATGCCGTGACAAATAAAACTCTTGTATCTTGTATCTTGACCACAGGAAAAGGTCTTTCCCTGCCGTCGAGTACTTTATAAAAAAATAAAATGTATCCACTTTTTCTCCCCCATTTTCTATTTTTTATCCCATCCAATTTCGTATTTACAATTCTTCCTCCCCTGTCTTGAACGTTGCTAGACAGAAAGTTCGCAGTGGAAAGTCTCCTTGCATTTCGAGTAGTTAGGCTGCGCTGCACATGAAGAGACAATCATGTCTGACGTTTTGATTGAGATCTGATCACGGCCCGTGCACAGCGTGCAGCGAATCCTTGGAAAAACGCATTGTCGATATGTTACCTGTCCACTGCGAACTTTCTGTGCATATATATACTGACTCAGCAGTGGCACCGGCGATCTTTATTTATAACAGAGAGGAACATGCTTCTGTGTGATCATTTAATTCCAGACACTACAGCGGAGTGTTGTCGATATGTTACGTGTCCCAGGGAGGACACAGATAGGCATGTTTTCATATTGTCACTGCATCGGCAGGGAAACGGCGACCGTTTAACAGTTAAAAACAAGCTTCTCAACGTCCATATCTTGGACTATGCAACCATCACGGAATGCTTATACAATTTAAAGCAAACCGTTGACAATTTGGACTTGAGTATTTTCGGGTCATCACTTCAGCTCAAGGAAGAGCTGTATTGCTGCTGTTTCAAGGGCAGCTTTTCACGGCAGTGTACTCAGTTGAGTACGCGGTCCAGCTTGACGACCACCCTAGCTGTTCCCATCGCAGCCCCGGCGGTGTTAGAGGCAGAACTAGCGTGACGCGCTATTTGGGCGTAGAGAGAGCGTACGTCAGTGGCCAATCAGATCGCAGAACCCGAACGAGGAACTGCAAGTTTGTTGGTAAAAGACTACACCGTGCCGGCCACATCTCCGTCACCGCGCACCTCGTTGTGGCGCTCGCCGCGCATGGCTTCCATTGAAGTGATGAAGCCCTAATGCGGCTAACACTGCAT
Organism: Notolepis coatsorum; assembly: GCF_963971535.1. Taxonomy (NCBI): domain Eukaryota; kingdom Metazoa; phylum Chordata; class Actinopteri; order Aulopiformes; family Paralepididae; genus Notolepis; species Notolepis coatsorum. The sequence goes on from NC_140172.1 coordinate 2,043,520, forward strand.
CGCCCCTCTATACAGGTGTCTGTCTCTCCTCTATACAGGGTCTGGTCTCTCCTCTATACAGGGGTCAGGTCTCTCCTCTATACGGGGTCAGGTCTCTCCTCTATACAGGGGTCTGGTATCTCCTCTATACAGGGGTCTGGTCTCTATACAGGGGCCTGGTCTCTCCTCTATACAGGGTCTGGTCTCCTCCTCTATACAGGGTCAGGTCTCTCCTCTATACAGGGGTCTGGTATCTCTCTATACAAGGGTCTGGTCTCTCCTCTATACAGGGGTCTGGTCTCTCCTCTATACAGGGGTCTGGTCTCTCCTCTATACAGGGGTCTGGTCTCTCCTCTATACAGGGGCCTGGTCTCTCCTCTATACAGGTGTCAGGTCTCTCCTCTATACAGGGGTCAGGTCTCTCCTCTATACAGGGGTCTGGTCTCTCCTCTATACAGGGGTCTGGTCTCTCCTCTATACAGGGGTCAGGTCTCTCCTCTATACAGGGATCTGGTCTCTCCTCTATACAGGGGTCTGGTCTCTCCTCTATACAGGGGCCTGGTCTCTCCTCTATACAGGGGTCTGGTCTCTCCTCTATACAGGGGTCTGGTCTCTATACAGGGGTCAGATCTCTCCTCTATACAGGGGTCTGGTCTCTCCTCTATACAGGGGTCTGGTCTCTCCTCTATACAGGGGTCTGGTCTCTCCTCTATACAGGGGTCTGGTCTCTCCTCTATACAGGGGTCTGGTCTCTCCTCTATACAGGGGTCTGGTCTCTCCTCTATACAGGGGTCTGGTCTCTCCTCTATACAGGGGCCTGGTCTCTCCTCTATACAGGTGTCAGGTCTCTCCTCTATACAGGGGTCTGGTCTCTCCTCTATACAGGGGTCTGGTCTCTCCTCTATACAGGGGTCTGGTCTCTCCTCTATACAGGGGTCAGGTCTCTCCTCTATACAGGGTCTGGTCTCTCCTCTATACAGGGTCTGGTCTCTCCTCTATACAGGGGCCTGGTCTCTCCTCTATACAGGGGTCTGGTCTCTCCTCTATACAGGGGTCTGGTCTCTATACAGGGGTCTGATCTCTCCTCTATACAGGGGTCTGGTCTCTCCTCTATACAGGGGTCTGGTCTCTCCTCTATACAGGGGTCTGGTCTCTCCTCTATACAGGGGTCTGGTCTCTATACAGGGGTCAGGTCTCTCCTCTATACAGGGGTCTGGTCTCTCCTCTATACAGGGGTCTGGTCTCTATACAGGGGTCAGATCTCTCCTCTATACAGGGGTCAGGTCTCTCCTCTATACAGGGGTCAGGTCTCTCCTCTATACAGGGGTCTGGTCTCTCCTCTATACAGGGGTCTGGTCTCTCCTCTATACAGGGGTCTGGTCTCTCCTCTATACAGGGGTCAGGTCTCTCCTCTATACAGGGGTCAGGTCTCTCCTCTATACAGGGGTCTGGTCTCTCCTCTATACAGGGGTCTGGTCTCTATACAGGGGTCTGGTCTCTCCTCTATACAGGGGTCTGGTCTCTCCTCTATACAGGGGCCTGGTCTCTCCTCTATACAGGGGTCTAGTCTCTCCTCTATACAGGGGTCTGGTCTCTCCTCTATACAGGGGTCTGGTCTCTCCTCTATACAGGGGTCTGGCTCTCTATACAGGGGTCAGGTCTCTCCTCTATACAGGGGTCTGGTCTCTCCTCTATACAGGGGTCTGGTCTCTCCTCTATACAGGGGCCTGGTCTCTCCTCTATACAGGGGCTGGTCTCTCCTCTATACAGGGGTCTGGTCTCTCCTCTATACAGGGGTCTGGTCTCTCCTCTATACAGGGGTCAGGTCTGTCCTCTATACAGGGGCCTGGTCTCTCCTCTATACAGGGGTCTGGTCTCTCCTCTATACAGGGGTCTGGTCTCTCCTCTATACAGGGGTCAGGTCTCTCCTCTATACAGGGGTCTGGTCTCTATACAGGGGTCAGGTCTCTCCTCTATACAGGGGTCTGGTCTCTCCTCTATACAGGGGTCTGGTCTCTATACAGGGGTCAGGTCTCTCCTCTATACAGGGGTCTGGTCTCTCCTCTATACAGGGGTCTGGTCTCTATACAGGGGTCTGGTCTCTCCTCTATACAGGGGTCAGGTCTCTCCTCTATACAGGGGTCAGGTCTCTATACAGGGGTCAGGTCTCTCCTCTATACAGGGGTCAGGTCTCTCCTCTATACAGGGGCCTGGTCTCTCCTCTATACAGGGGTCAGGTCTCTCCTCTATACAGGGGTCTGGTCTCTCCTCTATACAGGGGTCTGGTCTCTCCTCTATACAGGGGTCTGGTCTCTCCTCTAGACATGGGTCTGGTCTCTCCTCTATACAGGGGCCTGGTCTCTCCTCTATACAGGGGTCTGGTCTCTCCTCTATACAGGGGTCTGGTCTCTCCTCTATACAGGGGTCTGGTCTCTCCTCTAGACATGGGTCTGGTCTCTCCTCTATACAGGGGTCTGGTCTCTCCTCTCTATACAGGGGTCTGGTCTCTCCTCTATACAGGGGTATGGTCTCTCCTCTATACAGGGGCCTGGTCTGTCCTCTATACAGGGGTCTGGTCTCTCCTCTATACAGGGGTCTGGTCTCTCTATACAGGGGTCTGGTCTCTCCTCTATACAGGGGTCAGGTC
>NC_140172.1:2052114-2064614 GCF_963971535.1 Notolepis coatsorum
GCCCGTCTGGACCTCCGAGACGACAGGCTCACCGTGAGTCTCGTTGTTATTCCGCTCTCGCTCGTGTCCACCTGCACTGAAACACAGTGTCCTTGTGACGCGGCGTGCATCTTAATGATGTCACTGTACAGTCACTGTTAAACTCCATCTTAATGATGTCACTGTACAGTCACTGTTAAACTCCATCTTAATGATGTCACTGTACAGTCACTGTTAAACTCCATCTTAATGATGTCACTGTACAGTCACTGTTAAACTCCATCTTAATGATGTCACTGTACAGTCACTGTTAAACTCCATCTTAATGATGTCACTGTACAGTCACTGTTAAACTCCATCTTAATGATGTCACTGTACAGTCACTGTTAAACTCCATCTTAATGATGTCACTGTACAGTCACTGTTAAACTCCTCTTGATTACTTGGTATAAGGCGCCACGCCCCATTTTTTCTTTCAATACAAATTTTTGGAAAACGATATTCTTTTGTAGCTCAACTTGTTTTTATAATTAAGTAAGCCTGTCTGACTACCGGAAATACTAACATAGCAATACTAACACATTGAATAAAACTATAGTGTTGTGGAATATTTATAATATATCAGCCATGACAGTGAACTGTTAGAAATTCAAATGAGTCAAATTGTATAACAATAGAACATAGTTTATTATCCGTTTCTATGGCCATATAAAGAGTATACTCAGTTTAAGATCAGAGACAAATGTGTACACTACACACAAAAGCGTCTGACCAGAAAGTGAGAGCGAGCTCTGGTCAGACTTGCAATTAAGTACAAAGTTGACATGACGTCGAAATATGACAAATGAATAACAAAGATATCTCACACAATAACTGGAGTTAGGATTAACAAGAAAAGAAGCTTGGACGTCTCATATCTACGTCAAACTGTTCTGGGCCTTGAGGGTTGTTTTTAAGAAGCACCGTCAGCCTCTAGTCGCCCCCTAGTGTCTGAGCTGTATACCGTAGATCCTCTAATAGTGGAGGGTACTCGAATAGATTTAAATTTTTTTTCCGTGCCGTGATATAGAATGAGATAAACTCTTGCCAATGCAAATTAAGTGCTGCCTCCCGCTACACTGACTACATTAACATTTCCCTCGCGATAGCATTAGCGTTAGCATTAGCGTTAGCTAACATGGTCATAGCCAGATCTGTGGTGTCGGCTGGATGACGTTGGCTTCGTTTGCAAACGCTAGTTAACGTTCGCTATCTATATGGCGTTGGCAGGCGGGGCTGGCGTTGTCCAGTTGACATTACAGATCATGATGCTATGATAGCGTTAGCTAAAGCTACTGCATGTTATCAATGCAACTCGATTCAACTGAGGAAGTCGAGAAGGTACCACACGCTAAATTGTCCCCGGTCCCCGCGACCTATAAACAGTTCCAACTTCAGTGTGTGAATTACGTTAATCCACCACAGTTTCACCCTGACAAAGCAAATATTTATGTGATCTGTATATGTTTATGTCTAAATAAAATCAATCAATCACAATTACAATTGGCCAGTTTGTGAAATGAAGGCCTGCCTCTTATATAAGCCTCTCTCTAATAAAGGCCTGGTGCTCTTTGCAGCTGAGGTAAATACAAGACCCGTCCTATAGTAGAGGATTTACGGTACTAGTTAAACTATACTAACCCTAGTGTCTGAGCTGTAAACTATATTAACTAGTCAAAGCTGTACAGAGATTTACACAGAGCTATGGACATGATCATATTTTCGATCGCACTAGGTAGGCATATATTTACATATTTGATATGAAATTGTCTGTCTACATAAGATATAAATACAAAGTTATTTTAAGATACAAAAAAAGATATAATATTAAACTGTAGCCTACCGATCTCAAAGTGAACCATAGAACCAGGGGCGTAGCTGGGGGGGGGGGGTAGCTTAGGATGATTCCAAGGGCCCAGCACTGGGGGGGGTATGTGTGTGTGTGTGTGTGAGATATATAGAGAGAGAGGGGGGGCTTTGGTAGACTATTGCATTGGTCCATTCATTGAAGATGAACGCAATGCGACATCCTTTACTAGGCTCACCCACCAACAGTGCAGGTGCTGAACTGCTGATCCGAATGTATAGGTAAAAACCATATTATGCGTTTTCATCAATAAAAAAATGGCCAAAAAAATATCCGCTCACGCGCTTACGCGCGCTCGCATTCACTGGGGGCCTACAAATACATTATTTCATGGGGCCCAGAATCTGGAGCTACACCCCTGCATAGAACAATACTGTTGGTTATATTTTCAGGTATTATATTATTTCAGTTAGACTGCCCCGTCAGGTGTAGAGGAAGGACCCAAATGCAGGGCGGAGAAGGTCAAGGTAGCTGCAAAGTAAAAACCCAAGATGTTCAACAAAAAGACAGGGAAGGTGGGTCTGTGTGTCTATGGAAGTGGGGGATCACACCTACAGTAGGACTATGTGCCCCCACTCCCCCTCCACTACACCCCTGCTATTGGCTGATTATGGTTAGCCTACTAGGCATGTCCAATCGCTGAAGAGAGCCTAAGAGCCGACAGGAGTGAGCGGTAGATTATAGGCTATTAAGTATTAACCCTTTCTTTGCTGCACTACCAAACGGTTAACCCTTTACTATCACACTACCGACGGTTACCGTGTGGCAGTGAAAGGGTTTTAACCGTCTGTAGTGTGGCAGTGAAAGGGCCTAACCCTTTGTAGTGTGGCAGTGAAACGGTAACCTTCTGTAGTGTGGTAGTGAAAGGCCTAACCCTTTGTCGTGTGGCAGTGAAACGGTTAACCTTCTGTAGTGTGGTAGTGAAAGGGCTAACCCTTTGTCGTGTGGCAGTGAAACGGTTAACCTTCTGTAGTGTGGCAGTGAAAGGCCTAACCCTTTGTCGTGTGGCAGTGAAAGGGTTAACCTTCTGTAGTGTGGCAGTGAAAGGGTTAATGACAAAGTGAAAGCTATGTTTAAGTGTGCGGCCGCTCGGCTGCTTGACGACCCTCGAGGCACGGCTGTGCACTTGTGGCGTGCCGCGGGGTTCTCCTGCGGGGAAAGGCTCCCCAGTAATAGCCCTTCTGAGTGAGCAGTCGATGATGGGGGCGAAGTAATTGCGAGTGTGTGACAGCCCGAGTAAAAATGCTGGTTGAAAACAGAGGAGACAGAGGAGAGGAGATAGAGGAGGCTGGCAGAGAGCGTGAGGAGCTGATGCGCGGGGCGTGTACGCCGTGCCACGGAGAGTGTGGGCTCCTTGAACCTGCAGTGGCCTTATCCACTTTTATTATTGTTTATTCTCTGTGATGAGATAAGACAAGATATGGTATTCCTATGCCCTATAGGTTGTATTATATGTCACTCTCACTAAATATAGACAATACAATTTTAATCTGAATATATACTATGAATAAGAGTAAAAGTGTATGGGAGCCCCAGTGGCGAACCACATAGCGCGCTCAGCCGCGACACGGCCGACCCGGGTTCGACTCCCGAACCCGTCGTTATTTGCCGAATGTCTTCCCCCCACTCTGTCTCCCATTCCTCCTCTGTCTCTCACTACTGGACTGCCCAGTAGAAATAAAACGCCAAAAAATAAATCTTTAAAAAAAAAAAAGAGTAAAAGTGTATAAGTAACAGTATACACAAGGTGCAGTATACACAAGGTACCCTAACTGGCATGATATACGTCATACGTTGTAGTCCGTGCAGGTTTTTGTGGCGAAGAGTCCGATATTCCTAGCAGTTTATCAGACATTCTGTTATGGGATGTGTTGGTGGCGGGACCCAAGTAGTGCAGTGAGAGCAGGAAGGAGTCGGGAGACGAGAGTTCAAAAAATTATAATATCTTTACTGGCAAAATCCAAAACATGACATGCGAGAGAACACGGAAACTAACAAGAGGCTCGGCCAAGTTGGCACGGGACAAGGAACAAAAAATAAAAGGCTACACTAGACCTGACTAAACACGGACTTAGACAACGAAATCAAAGAGGACCAAAACAGAACACTATATACACTTACTGAGAACGAGGTACAAGATAGGTAACAAAACAAGAGGGCAGAGCCGAGGCTCACAGGAACAAAACAAAATACGAGACGAGCGGGGCTGGGTAACAAAACAGAGGCTAAGACAAGAGTTGCGTTTGCCGAGGTACAGATACGAGAACTGCTCCACGAGCTGAGTTGAGAATACAAAATACAAGTACGAAACCGTAACAGGAAACTATGAACGAGCACTGAACACAGGAGGGGCGAGATCCTAAACACTAAAACACATGATTACTAAACAGGAAACAGCTGGGAGAATAGGGATACAGAATACTGACACAAGACTACAAGGGAACTAGACTAGACACTAATACAATAGACAGAATGAATACCACAAGACAAGGACACTAGACTAACAGGCAGGAATACTAAAGACACATAATCATAGGCAGTAACAAGGCAGAGATCAAACAAGACAAATACATAACGATAGAATAACGGATAGTCTCTGACAGAAGTAGTACCGCCAAAAACCTGCGCGCGGAGTGTTTGCACGGTGGTCTCTCTCTCTCTCTCTCGATTCGGGAGCATCTCCGCGCGGCACAGTGTGTATGTGTGCTCTGTCGCGAGGGTCTATCTGATTCTCTCTCTCTCTCTCTCGTTCGCTCTGTCAAACCCGTTTGGTGCGCTATAACCACAGAGCCAATCGGATCACTGTCCGCTTACCCAGCGCCCGCTGACGTCAACATATGCCTCAAATCAGGATGACCTAATTAAATCTAGCAGGAAATGGTCTGAGCTGAATGAGAGCAATCCGCCAATATGGTATTTAGACACAAAAACACATTGATACTAACTCCTATTACTATAATACAATGCTAGAGACTGAAAAAAGACATTTATAATGCATGTCACCTTTAAATAACATGCTGTACCGCAAACGATTACCACCAACCATAGTTGTGTGGCATTAAAGTACCTTGTATCTTGTATCTTGTATGGTAGTTTGATGGTAAGTTCATAAATAAATGACCATGGTACTGCTATGGTAAAAGTCATGTATCACCATAGTACCGTGTTTATACTCATAATAACTACTACATAACTAAATAATAACATGGTATAATCCAATTGAAACCACATTACCAATGACAATATACCATGATCTGTGAGCGTAATCTGAGGAGAAAGAAAAATTAAATGTCTATTGTTATTCAACAATGTTACAAGCTCACTATGTGTCAGACTCATAGTTCAATGAGCTAGCTAGACAACCAGGTGAACGCAAACCATTACTTGGATGGACGATGGCTTTTTGGGTACATTTGAGTAGCTACTAGAAGCTGATCCCTCGATTCCTTATGATGTGGTCCCTCGATTCCTTATGATGTGGTCCCTCGATTCCTTATGATGTGGTCCCTCGATTCCTTATGATGTGGTCCCTCGATTCCTTATGATGTGGTCCCTCGATTCCTTATGATGTGGTCCTTCGATTCCTTATGATGTGGTCCATTGATTCCTTATGATGTGGTCCATTGATTCCTTATGATGTGGTCCATTGATTCCTTATGATGTGGTCCCTCGATTCCTTATGATGTGGTCCCTCGATTCCTTATGATGTGGTCCCTCGATTCCTTATGATGTTGTCCCTCGATTCCTTATGATGTGGTCCCTCGATTCCTTATGATGTGGTCCATTGATTCCTTATGATGTGGTCCATTGATTCCTTATGATGTGGTCCATTGATTCCTTATGATGTGGTCCATTGATTCCTTATGATGTGGTCCCTCGATTCCTTATGATGTGGTCCATTGATTCCTTATGATGTGGTCCATTGATTCCTTATGATGTGGTCCATTGATTCCTTATGATGTGGTCCATTGATTCCTTATGATGTGGTCCCTCAATTCCTTATGATGTGGTCCATTGATTCCTTATGATGTGGCCCCTCAATTCCTTATGATGTGGTCCATCGATTCCTTATGATGTGGTCCCTCAATTCCTTATGATGTGGTCCCTCGATTCCTTATGATGTGGTCCCTCGATTCCTTATGATGTGGTCCATTGATTCCTTATGATGTGGTCCATTGATTCCTTATGATGTGGTCCATTGATTCCTTATGATGTGGTCCCTCAATTCCTTATGATGTGGTCCCTCGATTCCTTATGATGTGGTCCCTCGATTCCTTATGATGTGGTCCATTGATTCCTTATGATGTGGTCCATTGATTCTTTATGATGTGGTCCATTGATTCCTTATGATGTGGTCCATTGATTCCTTATGATGTGGTCCCTCGATTCCTTATGATGTGGTCCCTCGATTCCTTATGATGTGGTCCATTGATTCCTTATGATGTGGTCCATTGATTCCTTATGATGTGGTCCATTGATTCCATATGATGTGGTCCCTCAATTCCTTATGATGTGGTCCATTGATTCCTTATGATGTGGTCCCTCAATTCCTTATGATGTGGTCCCTCAATTCCTTATGATGTGGTCCATTGATTCCTTATGATGTGGTCCCTCGATTCCTTATGATGTGGTCCATTGATTCCTTATGATGTGGTCCATTGATTCCTTATGATGTGGTCCATTGATTCCTTATGATGTGGTCCATTGATTCCTTATGATGTGGCCCCTCAATTCCTTATGATGTGGTCCATTGATTCCTTATGATGTGGTCCCTCAATTCCTTATGATGTGGTCCCTCGATTCCTTATGATGTGGTCCCTCGATTCCTTATGATGTGGTCCATTGATTCCTTATGATGTGGTCCATTGATTCCTTATGATGTGGTCCCTCGATTCCTTATGATGTGGTCCCTCGATTCCTTATGATGTGGTCCATTGATTCCTTATGATGTGGTCTAGGCCTGCCACGATAACAAATTTTGCTGGGCGATTAATTGCCCCCGAAAATATCGCGATAAGCGATATTATTGCGACCGGTTAAACATTTTTTTTGAGAAATTTATTTCCCAAAACTTTTATTTTGAAGCCCACCGCTCCGTCTTTTCCGGTTTAAGACTTTTATTTTGAAGCCCACCGACCGGACCGGAAGTATTGTTGCGATTATCCTAGCCGACAACTTGTCTCGTCTGGTTGTGTTTTTTAGTTTTAACGTTAGCTACTAACGTTAGATGCAGCTACTACAGGCAATCAACGATGAGGAGGACGCGTCAAAGCCGTATATAATAGAATAGCTGTGGTGCGTAGGCACTGCAGCACGACTCGAAAACGACCCGTTATAATAAATGAATTCATGTTTAACTTGTCCCCGTCTCCAGTGCTTTGACTAGCCCCACCCGTTCATTGTAAACAATGATGCATGTAATTGTATTAACGTTATTCTGTGTTATTCTAACGTTACACTACAAATAACGCTACTTGGTTAAAAGGAGCAACACTATTGAGAAATGTAGGTAAGCTAAATATGTGGCGTTGCTACTGCCCCACGGAGCAGTAGCAATATGAATTGCTACTGAATTGAAAATGGGGGACCCTGATGGAAACAAGACAAACGTCTTTCTCAGGTCTGCATCCCCGTAACAATTGTATGTATTGAGCCGTACTGTATTGTACCCATTCTGCAATCTGTTAAATAAAGTTTTCATTCATTCATTCATTCATTCCCGTGCTGTGCTCTGTAGTAACGCCAGCGGCCAACCCACACGGAGAGTGACTGACAAGGGGCACTGGTTCCGCCTCATTAAAACAAACGCGCAAATAGCAATTAATCGCGCCCGTCAAAATCATTGCATTCATTTTAATTATCGCGGCAATTAATCGATTTATTGCTTATCGCGGCAGGCCTAATGTGGTCCATTGATTCCTTATGATGTGGTCCCTCGATTCCTTATGATGTGGTCCATTGATTCCTTATGATGTGGTCCATTGATTCCTTATGATGTGGTCCATTGATTCCTTATGATGTGGTCCATTGATTCTTTATGATGTGGTCCCTCAATTCCTTATGATGTGGTCCATTGATTCCTTATGATGTGGCCCCTCAATTCCTTATGATGTGGTCCATTGATTCCTTATGATGTGGTCCCTCAATTCCTTATGATGTGGTCCCTCGATTCCTTATGATGTGGTCCCTCGATTCCTTATGATGTGGTCCATTGATTCCTTATGATGTGGTCCATTGATTCCTTATGATGTGGTCCATTGATTCCTTATGATGTGGTCCCTCAATTCCTTATGATGTGGTCCCTCAATTCCTTATGATGTGGTCCATTGATTCCTTATGATGTGGTCCATTGATTCCTTATGATGTGGTCCCTCAATTCCTTATGATGTGGTCCATTGATTCCTTATGATGTGGTCCCTCAATTCCTTATGATGTGGTCCCTCAATTCCTTATGATGTGGTCCCTCAATTCCTTATGATGTGGTCCATTGATTCCTTATGATGTGGTCCATTGATTCAACAACGTTAGCTCCCCGCCGGCCACATTGACGAGTACCAGCGCTTATACATTCAAATCAAATCAAATCAAATCAAATTTATTTATAGGGCCCGACAACACACGTTAATGTCCCCATGGGCCGTACAGGTCTTCTTTAAACAGGTCAAGAAGACAACATAACAATAAGTCAAGAACAGAACAAGAACACCATAAGGTCCAAACATTTTTTAGATGAATGCAAATAAATGAAAGAATGCAAGCACTCCCAGACATACCCCACGCGAAGGTAAGGAAAAACTCACTAAAACCTAACAATAGGGAAAAAAGCTCCACAGGCATTACTGGCAAATGTTTTGTTGCACTTGTGGCAACGAGCGTCGTCGGCGGCATCGACTTTAGTCAAATATACCCAGACTTTTGAACGTTTCGTTGTGTCCGCCATGATGAGAGCAGAGTTGTCTGTAGCCTACAACTTGAGAGTTGTTCTGAAGCACCGATAGCACAACCGATAACGTTGGATCTCATCAATACTCAGTTTTTTGCTAATTTAGAACCGGTTCCCGTTTAGAACCGGGTTTCGTGGGGCATCCCTAACTGTAGGTCAGTAGTACAACTAGATTTCTTGAAGTTTGTTGAGTTTAGCTGCAATCCATACTATTCTAGTGACACATTAGACCAATGCCAATATTTCAAGAAGACTACTGTTGTTCACGTCTACGTGACGCAGGAATAAACCTCTCTCACTGTGAAAATAATGATTTTGACCCTACTGGCTTTTTGAGGTGAATGAACGTGTCTGCATCCCTCTGCTGTGTCACAGTCCGCCCATACGACAACCTGTGAATTAAGCTAATTGTCAGATTTCCTCACATATTTCAAGAAGAATCTAATTATATATATTATTATTATTATACATTTCTTTTTTTATCTGAATGTTTCTTCCATTTCATTGTTTTTTTTTATTCATTGTAATTGTATTTATTCATTAACATTTTTTTAATCTTTATCTCATTTCATGTAGCACTTTGAGATTGTCACAAATATAAAGTGTGTTACAAATTTTATATCATTATACATTTATTATTAGACTATTATTCTGTAAAAACAGCTCGTTTGAATCAGTCTATAAACAGAACTCTGCCCTCCATACGACCGTGTGTCTTCTGTGCTTTGTGTCAGGTCCGTGGAGGTGAAGCTGACCGTGTGTCTTCTCTCTTTGTGTCTGGTCCGTGGAGGTGAAGCTGACCGTGTGTCTTCTCTCTTTGTGTCTGGTCCGTGGAGGTGAAGCTGACCGTGTGTCTTCTCTCTTTGTGTCTGGTCCGTGGAGGTGAAGCTGACCGTGTGTCTTCTCTCTTTGTGTCTGGTCCGTGGAGGTGAAGCTGACCGTGTGTCTTCTCTCTTTGTGTCAGGTCCGTGGAGGGAAGCTGACCGTGTGTCTTCTCTCTCTGTGTGTCAGGTCCGTGGAGGTGAAGCTGACCGTGTGTCTTCTCTCTCTGTGTGTCAGGTCCGTGGAGGTGAAGCTGACCGTGTGTCTTCTCTCTTTGTGTCTGGTCCGTGGAGGTGAAGCTGACCGTGTGTCTTCTCTCTGTGTGTCTGGTCTGTGGAGGTGAAGCTGACCGTGTGTCTTCTCTCTCTGTGTGTCAGGTCCGTGGAGGTGAAGCTGACCGTGTGTCTTCTCTCTTTGTGTCTGGTCCGTGGAGGTGAAGCTGACCGTGTGTCTTCTCTCTTTGTGTCTGGTCCGTGGAGGTGAAGCTGACCGTGTGTCTTCTCTCTGTGTGTCTGGTCCGTGGAGGTGAAGCTGACCGTGTGTCTTCTCTCTTTGTGTCTGGTCCGTGGAGGTGAAGCTGACCGTGTGTCTTCTCTCTTTGTGTCTGGTCTGTGGAGGTGAAGCTGACCGTGTGTCTTCTCTCTGTGTGTCTGGTCCGTGGAGGTGAAGCTGACCGTGTGTCTTCTCTCTTTGTGTCTGGTCCGTGGAGGTGAAGCTGACCGTGTGTCTTCTCTCTGTGTGTCAGGTCCGTGGAGGTGAAGCTGACCGTGTGTCTTCTCTCTTTGTGTCTGGTCCGTGGAGGGAAGCTGACCGTGTGTCTTCTCTCTGTGTGTCTGGTCCGTGGAGGTGAAGCTGACCGTGTGTCTTCTGTGCTTTGTGTCAGGTCCGTGGAGGTGAAGCTGACCGTGTGTCTTCTCTCTTTGTGTCTGGTCCGTGGAGGTGAAGCTGACCGTGTGTCTTCTCTCTGTGTGTCTGGTCCGTGGAGGTGAAGCTGACCGTGTGTCTTCTCTCTTTGTGTCTGGTCCGTGGAGGTGAAGCTGACCGTGTGTCTTCTCTCTTTGTGTGTCAGGTCCGTGGAGGTGAAGCTGACCGTGTGTCTTCTCTCTGTGTGTCTGGTCCGTGGAGGTGAAGCTGACCGTGTGTCTTCTCTCTTTGTGTGTCAGGTCCGTGGAGGTGAAGCTGACCGTGTGTCTTCTCTCTTTGTGTGTCAGGTCCGTGGAGGTGAAGCTGACCGTGTGTCTTCTCTCTTTGTGTCTGGTCCGTGGAGGTGAAGCTGACCGTGTGTCTTCTCTCTGTGTGTCTGGTCCGTGGAGGTGAAGCTGACCGTGTGTCTTCTGTGCTTTGTGTCTGGTCCGTGGAGGTGAAGCTGACCGTGTGTCTTCTCTCTTTGTGTCTGGTCCGTGGAGGTGAAGCTGACCGTGTGTCTTCTCTCTTTGTGTCTGGTCCGTGGAGGTGAAGCTGACCGTGTGTCTTCTCTCTTTGTGTCTGGTCCGTGGAGGTGAAGCTGACCGTGTGTCTTCTCTCTGTGTGTCTGGTCCGTGGAGGTGAAGCTGACCGTGTGTCTTCTCTCTGTGTGTCTGGTCCGTGGAGGTGAAGCTGACCGTGTGTCTTCTCTCTTTGTGTCTGGTCCGTGGAGGTGAAGCTGACCGTGTGTCTTCTCTCTTTGTGTCAGGTCCGTGGAGGTGAAGCTGACCGTGTGTCTTCTCTCTGTGTGTCTGGTCCGTGGAGGTGAAGCTGACCGTGTGTCTTCTCTCTGTGTGTCTGGTCCGTGGAGGGAAGCTGACCGTGTGTCTTCTCTCTGTGTGTCTGGTCCGTGGAGGTGAAGCTGACCGTGTGTCTTCTCTCTGTGTGTCAGGTCCGTGGAGGGAAGCTGACCATCTCCAGCACCAAGAAGAGCGACACAGGGATGTACGTGTGCGTGGCGAGCAACATGGTGGGCGAGCGAGAGAGCGAGGCAGCTCAGCTCTCTGTGTTTGGTAAGGAAAAGCGACATATATAATTAGGGGTGGGAATCACCAGAGGCCTCACGATACGATACTATCACGATACTTGAGTCACGATACGATAGTATTGCGATACTAAATATATTGCGATATGCTGAGTATTGCGATATTAATATTGCGGTATATATTGCGATTTATTACCTTTTTTCAACTGCAAAGTTAAACTTTGTCAACATGTTTTATCTAATAAAATAAAGTTCAGTCTGTCTCACTTCAATCATCTTTATTGCAGAACATGGTATTTTCTCAAGCAGACAGATGTCAACACTGTAATCTGTGTTGCATGTACCTGACAAACTGAACTGTTTGTATTACAGTCATATTGCACACGTGTGTGGACTACTGTACTATCACAGGTATTGTAATGAACAATGCAACTTCCTTATACAAAAAATAAATAAATACAAGAAATAATATAATTTTTTTTTTATAAATAAATAAATATTTAAATATCGATACTTGGTGTCCCTGTATCGATACAGTATTGCCAGTACACACCGGAACATTAAATCAAAAACACTAAACTGAACTTTCAGTTTCAACTATAAAAAAAAAAGAAAACACACACACACAGAGGCGGAGAGAGAATACATACATTTTGGTGTTGCCTTCATATTTGGACCAATATCTCCCTGCAATTTACCCTCCCCCTCCACACACACAAAAGGCCCCTACATCATATAGCTCTCCTCCTTTCCTTTTGTGGGCTCATATCAATGTCCCTCTCTGCATCTCATCCAAATAGCCATTTTATTATAAAACCAGGGACACGTGCCTCTCTCTGTCTGACGCCCGATCTGCAGAGCGCACTGGAGTAGATAGAGAAACGATAGGAAATACAGAAATA
>NC_140172.1:2067114-2074614 GCF_963971535.1 Notolepis coatsorum
TATGAGGTGTTATGAGGTGTTATGAGGTGTATGAGGTGTTATGAGGTGTTATGAGGTGTATGAGGTGTTATGAGGTGTTATGAGGTGTTATGAGGTGTATGAGGTGTTATGAGGTGTTATGAGGTGTATGAGGTGTTATGAGGTGTTATGAGGTGTATGAGGTGTTATGAGGTGTTATGAGGTGTATGAGGGGTATGAGGTGTTATGAGGTGTTATGAGGTGTTATGAGGTGTATGAGGTGTTATGAGGTGTTATGAGGTGTATGAGGTGTTATGAGGTGTTATGAGGTGTATGAGGTGTTATGAGGTGTTATGAGGTGTTATGAGGTGTATGAGGTGTTATGAGGTGTTATGAGGTGTATGAGGTGTTATGAGGTGTTATGAGGTGTATGAGGTGTCATGAGGTGTATGAGGTGTTATGAGGTGTATGAGGTGTATGAGGTGTATGAGGTGTTATGAGGTGTATGAGGTGTTATGAGGTGTTATGAGGTGTATGAGGTGTTATGAGGTGTTATGAGGTGTTATGAGGTGTATGATGTGTTATGAGGTGTATGAGGTGTTATGAGGTGTATGAGGTGTTATGAGGTGTTATGAGGTGTATGAGGTGTTATGAGGTGTATGAGGTGTTATGAGGTGTTATGAGGTGTTATGAGGTGTATGAGGTGTATGAGGTGTTATGAGGTGTTATGAGGTGTTATGAGGTGTATGAGGTGTATGAGGTGTTATGAGGTGTTATGAGGTGTTATGAGGTGTATGAGGTGTTATGAGGTGTATGAGGTGTTATGAGGTGTATGAGGTGTATGAGGTGTTATGAGGTGTTATGAGGTGTTATGAGGTGTTATGAGGTGTTATGAGGTGTATGAGGTGTTATGAGGTGTTATGAGGTGTATGAGGTGTCATGAGGTGTATGAGGTGTTATGAGGTGTATGAGGTGTATGAGGTGTATGAGGTGTTATGAGGTGTTATGAGGTGTATGAGGGGTATGAGGTGTTATGAGGTGTTATGAGGTGTTATGAGGTGTATGAGGTGTTATGAGGTGTTATGAGGTGTATGAGGTGTTATGAGGTGTATGAGGTGTTATGAGGTGTTATGAGGTGTATGAGGTGTTATGAGGTGTTATGAGGTGTATGAGGTGTTATGAGGTGTATGAGGTGTTATGAGGTGTATGAGGTGTATGAGGTGTTATGAGGTGTTATGAGGTGTTATGAGGTGTTATGAGGTGTTATGAGGTGTTATGAGGTGTATGAGGTGTTATGAGGTGTATGAGGTGTTATGAGGTGTTATGAGGTGTTATGAGGTGTTATGAGGTGTATGAGGTGTTATGAGGTGTTATGAGGTGTTATGAGGTGTTATGAGGTGTATGAGGTGTTATGAGGTGTTATGAGGTGTATGAGGTGTTATGAGGTGTTATGAGGTGTATGAGGTGTTATGAGGTGTTATGAGGTGTTATGAGGTGTTATGAGGTGTATGAGGTGTTATGAGGTGTTATGAGGTGTATGAGGTGTATGAGGTGTTATGAGGTGTTATGAGGTGTATGAGGTGTTATGAGGTGTTATGAGGTGTATGAGGTGTTATGAGGTGTTATGAGGTGTATGAGGTGTTATGAGGTGTTATGAGGTGTATGAGGTGTTATGAGGTGTTATGAGGTGTATGAGGTGTTATGAGGTGTTATGAGGTGTATGAGGGGTATGAGGTGTTATGAGGTGTTATGAGGTGTTATGAGGTGTATGAGGTGTTATGAGGTGTTATGAGGTGTATGAGGTGTTATGAGGTGTTATGAGGTGTATGAGGTGTTATGAGGTGTTATGAGGTGTTATGAGGTGTATGAGGTGTTATGAGGTGTTATGAGGTGTATGAGGTGTTATGAGGTGTTATGAGGTGTATGAGGTGTCATGAGGTGTATGAGGTGTTATGAGGTGTATGAGGTGTATGAGGTGTATGAGGTGTTATGAGGTGTATGAGGTGTTATGAGGTGTTATGAGGTGTATGAGGTGTTATGAGGTGTTATGAGGTGTTATGAGGTGTATGATGTGTTATGAGGTGTATGAGGTGTTATGAGGTGTATGAGGTGTTATGAGGTGTTATGAGGTGTATGAGGTGTTATGAGGTGTATGAGGTGTTATGAGGTGTTATGAGGTGTATGAGGTGTATGAGGTGTATGAGGTGTTATGAGGTGTTATGAGGTGTTATGAGGTGTTATGAGGTGTATGAGGTGTATGAGGTGTTATGAGGTGTTATGAGGTGTTATGAGGTGTATGAGGTGTTATGAGGTGTATGAGGTGTTATGAGGTGTATGAGGTGTATGAGGTGTTATGAGGTGTTATGAGGTGTTATGAGGTGTTATGAGGTGTTATGAGGTGTATGAGGTGTTATGAGGTGTTATGAGGTGTATGAGGTGTCATGAGGTGTATGAGGTGTTATGAGGTGTATGAGGTGTATGAGGTGTATGAGGTGTTATGAGGTGTTATGAGGTGTATGAGGGGTATGAGGTGTTATGAGGTGTTATGAGGTGTTATGAGGTGTATGAGGTGTTATGAGGTGTTATGAGGTGTATGAGGTGTTATGAGGTGTTATGAGGTGTTATGAGGTGTTATGAGGTGTATGAGGTGTTATGAGGTGTTATGAGGTGTTATGAGGTGTATGAGGTGTTATGAGGTGTTATGAGGTGTATGAGGTGTTATGAGGTGTTATGAGGTGTATGAGGTGTCATGAGGTGTATGAGGTGTTATGAGGTGTATGAGGTGTATGAGGTGTATGAGGTGTATGAGGTGTTATGAGGTGTATGAGGTGTTATGAGGTGTTATGAGGTGTATGAGGTGTTATGAGGTGTTATGAGGTGTTATGAGGTGTATGATGTGTTATGAGGTGTATGAGGTGTTATGAGGTGTATGAGGTGTATGAGGTGTCATGAGGTGTCATGAGGTGTTATGAGGTGTTATGAGGTGTTATGAGGTGTATGAGGTGTATGAGGTGTTATGAGGTGTTATGAGGTGTATGAGGTGTTATGAGGTGTTATGAGGTGTTATGAGGTGTTATGAGGTGTATGAGGTGTTATGAGGTGTTATGAGGTGTTATGAGGTGTATGAGGTGTATGAGGTGTTATGAGGTGTTATGAGGTGTTATGAGGTGTATGAGGTGTTATGAGGTGTATGAGGTGTATGAGGTGTTATGAGGTGTTATGAGGTGTTATGAGGTGTTATGAGGTGTATGAGGTGTTATGAGGTGTTATGAGGTGTATGAGGTGTTATGAGGTGTTATGAGGTGTTATGAGGTGTTATGAGGTGTATGAGGTGTATGAGGTGTATGAGGTGTTATGAGGTGTTATGAGGTGTATGAGGTGTTATGAGGTGTTATGAGGTGTATGAGGTGTTATGAGGTGTTATGAGGTGTTATGAGGTGTTATGAAGTGTTATGAGGTGTTATGAGGTGTATGAGGTGTTATGAGGTGTATGAGGTGTATGAGGTGTTATGAGGTGTATGAGGTGTATGAGGTGTTATGAGGTGTTATGAGGTGTATGAGGTGTATGAGGTGTATGAGGTGTATGAGGTGTTATGAGGTGTATGAGGTGTTATGAGGTGTTATGAGGTGTATGAGGTGTTATGAGGTGTATGAGGTGTTATGAGGTGTTATGAGGTGTTATGAGGTGTTATGAGGTGGTGTATGAGGTGTATGAGGTGTATGAGGTGTATGAGGTGTATGAGGTGTTATGAGGTGTTATGAGGTGTTATGAGGTGTATGAGGTGTATGAGGTGTTATGAGGTGTATGAGGTGTTATGAGGTGTTATGAGGTGTATGAGGTGTTATGAGGTGTATGAGGTGTTATGAGGTGTATGAGGTGTATGAGGTGTGGGGGTGTTATGAGGTGTTATGAGGTGTTATGAGGTGTTATGAGGTGTTATGAGGTGTATGAGGTGTTATGAGGTGTATGAGGTGTTATGAGGTGTTATGAGGTGTTATGAGGTGTATGAGGTGTTATGAGGTGTTATGAGGTGTATGAGGTGTATGAGGTGTATGAGGTGTTATGAGGTGTTATGAGGTGTTATGAGGTGTTATGAGGTGTTATGAGGTGTATGAGGTGTTATGAGGTGTTATGAGGTGTATGAGGTGTATGAGGTGTTATGAGGTGTATGAGGTGTTATGAGGTGTTATGAGGTGTTATGAGGTGTTATGAGGTGTTATGAGGTGTATGAGGTGTATGAGGTGTGGGGGTGTTATGAGGTGTTATGAGGGTATGAGGTGTTATGAGGTGTTATGAGGTGTTATGAGGTGTTATGCAGGTATGAGGGTATGAGGTGTTATGAGGTGTTATGAGGTGTATGAGGTGTTATGAGGTGTTATGAGGTGTTATGAGGTGTATGAGGTGTTATGAGGTGTTATGAGGTGTTATGAGGTGTTATGAGGTGTTATGAGGTGTTATGAGGGTATGAGGTGTATGAGGTGTTATGAGGTGTATGAGGTGTTATGAGGTGTTATGAGGTGTTATGAGGTGTTATGAGGTGTTATGAGGTGTTATGAGGTGTTATGAGGTGTATGAGGTGTTATGAGGTGTATGAGGTGTTATGAGGTGTTATGAGGTGTATGAGGTGTTATGAGGTGTTATGAGGTGTATGAGGTGTATGAGGTGTTATGAGGTGTATGAGGTGTTATGAGGTGTATGAGGTGTTATGAGGTGTTATGAGGTGTATGAGGTGTATGAGGTGTTATGAGGTGTATGAGGTGTATGAGGTGTATGAGGTGTATGAGGTGTATGAGGTGTATGAGGTGTATGAGGTGTTATGAGGTGTATGAGGTGTATGAGGTGTTATGAGGTGTATGAGGTGTTATGAGGTGTTATGAGGTGTTATGAGGTGTTATGAGGTGTTATGAGGTGTTATGAGGTGTATGAGGTGTTATGAGGTGTATGAGGTGTTATGAGGTGTATGATGTGTTATGAGGTGTTATGAGGTGTATGAGGTGTTATGAGGTGTATGAGGTGTTATGAGGTGTATGAGGTGTATGAGGTGTATGATGTGTTATGAGGTGTTATGAGGTGTATGAGGTGTTATGAGGTGTTATGAGGTGTTATGAGGTGTTATGAGGTGTATGAGGTGTTATGAGGTGTATGAGGTGTTATGAGGTGTATGAGGGGTATGAGGTGTTATGAGGTGTTATGAGGTGTATGAGGTGTATGAGGTGTTATGAGGTGTTATGAGGTGTTATGAGGTGTTATGAGGTGTTATGAGGTGTATGAGGTGTATGAGGTGTTATGAGGTGTTATGCGGTGTTATGAGGTGTTATGAGGTGTTATGAGGTGTTATGAGGTGTATGAGGTGTTATGAGGTGTTATGAGGTGTATGAGGTGTTATGAGGTGTTATGAGGTGTATGAGGTGTATGAGTGTTATGAGGTGTTATGAGGTGTTATGAGGTGTATGAGGTGTTATGAGGTGTATGAGGTGTTATGAGGTGTATGAGGTGTTATGAGGGGTATGAGGTGTTATGAGGTGTATGAGGTGTTATGAGGTGTTATGAGGTGTTATGAGGTGTATGAGGTGTATGAGGTGTTATGAGGTGTTATGAGGTGTTATGAGGTGTTATGAGGTGTATGAGGTGTATGAGGTGTATGAGGTGTATGAGGTGTATGAGGTGTATGAGGTGTATGAGGTGTTATGAGGTGTTATGAGGTGTTATGAGGTGTATGAGGTATATGAGGTGTTATGAGGTGAGGTTATGAGGTGTATGAGGTGTTATGAGGTGTTATGAGGTGTTATGAGGTGTATGAGGTGTATGAGGTGTTGGTGTATGAGGTGTATGAGGTGTTATGAGGTGTATGAGGTGTATGAGGTGTTATGAGGTGTTATGAGGTGTTATGAGGTGTATAGGTGTATGAGGTGTTATGAGGTGTTATGAGGTGTTATGAGGTGTATGAGGTGTATGAGGTGTTATGAGGTGTATGAGGTGTTATGAGGTGTTATGAGGTGTATGAGGTGTTATGAGGTGTTATGAGGTGTTATGAGGTGTTATGAGGGGTATGAGTGTTATGAGGTGTTATGAGGTGTTATGAGGTGTATGAGTGTTATGAGGTGTTATGAGGTGTTATGAGTGTTATGAGGTGTTATGAGGTGTATGAGGTGTATGAGGTGTTATGAGGTGTTATGAGGTGTATGAGGTGTATGAGGTGTTATGAGGTGTATGATGTGTATGAGGTGTTATGAGGTGTTATGAGGTGTATGAGGTGTATGAGGTGTATGAGGTGTTATGAGGTGTATGAGGTGTTATGAGGTGTTATGAGGTGTTATGAGGTGTATGAGGTGTATGAGGTGTTATGAGGTGTTATGAGGTGTATGAGGTGTTATGAGGTGTTATGAGGTGTATGATGTGTATGAGGTGTTATGAGGTGTTATGAGGTGTATGAGGTGTTATGAGGTGTTATGAGGTGTTATGAGGGGTATGAGGTGTATGAGGTGTTATGAGGTGTTATGAGGTGTTATGAGGTGTTATGAGGTGTTATGAGGTGTTATGAGGTGTATGAGGTGTTATGAGGTGTATGAGGTGTATGAGGTGTTATGAGGTGTATGAGGTGTTATGAGGTGTTATGAGGTGTTATGAGGTGTTATGAGGTGTATGAGGTGTTATGATGTGTTATGAGGTGTATGAGGTGTTATGAGGTGTTATGAGGTGTATGAGGTGTATGAGGTGTTATGAGGTGTATGAGGTGTTATGAGGTGTTATGAGGTGTTATGAGGTGTATGAGGTGTTATGAGGTGTATGAGGTGTTATGAGGTGTATGAGGTGTATGAGGTGTATGAGGTGTTATGAGGTGTTATGAGGTGTATGAGGTGTTATGAGGTGTATGAGGTGTTATGAGGTGTTATGAGGTGTTATGAGGTGTTATGAGGTGTTATGAGGTGTATGAGGTGTTATGAGGTGTTATGAGGTGTATGAGGTGTTATGAGGTGTTATGAGGTGTATGAGGTGTATGAGGTGTTATGAGGTGTATGAGGTGTTATGAGGTGTTATGAGGTGTATGAGGTGTTATGAGGTGTTATGAGGTGTTATGAGGTGTATGAGGTGTATGAGGTGTTATGAGGTGTTATGAGGTGTATGAGGTGTTATGAGGTGTATGAGGTGTATGAGGTGTATGAGGTGTTATGAGGTGTTATGAGGTGTATGAGGTGTTATGAGGTGTATGAGGTGTATGAGGTGTATGAGGTGTTATGAGGTGTATGAGGTGTTATGAGGTGTTATGAGGTGTTATGAGGTGTTATGAGGTGCCTGCTGCAGGCTACTCACAAGGTCAGAAAAATCATGTCACATCACTCCCATTCTGGTATCCCTGCACTGGCTCCCGGTACACTATAGAATTCACTTCAAAGTCCTCACTTTTACTTTCAGAGCACTCCACGGTCAGGCCCCTATCTATCTACATCACTGAACTCATCCATCCCTACACCAACACCCGCTCACTCAGATCTGCCGGTCAGCACCTCCTGGTGGTCCCCAGGTCCAGGCTGAAAACAAGG
>NC_140172.1:2076590-2079090 GCF_963971535.1 Notolepis coatsorum
GTTATGAGGTGTTATGAGGTGTTATGAGGTGTATGAGGTGTTATGAGGTGTTATGAGGTGTATGAGGTGTTATGAGGTGTTATGAGGTGTTATGAGGTGTATGAGGTGTTATGAGGTGTTATGAGGTGTTATGAGGTGTATGAGGTGTTATGAGGTGTTATGAGGTGTATGAGGTGTTATGAGGTGTTATGAGGTGTATGAGGTGTTATGAGGTGTTATGAGGTGTTATGAGGTGTAAGAGGTGTATGAGGTGTATGAGGTGTTATGAGGTGTATGAGGTGTTATGAGGTGTATGAGGTGTGGGGGTTGTTATGAGGTGTTATGAGGGGTATGAGGTGTTATGAGGTGTTATGAGGTGTATGAGGTGTTATGAGGTGTTATGAGGTGTTATGAGGTGTTATGAGTGTTATGAGGTGTTATGAGGTGTTATGAGGTGTATGAGGTGTTATGAGGTGTTGAGGTGTATGAGGTGAGGTTATGAGGTGTTATGAGGTGTTATGAGGTGTATGAGGTGTATGAGGTGTTATGAGGTGTTTATGAGGTGTTATGAGGTGTATGAGGTGTTATGAGGTGTATGAGGTGGTTATGAGGTGTTATGAGGTGTTATGAGGTGTTATGAGGTGTATGAGGTGTTATGAGGTGTATGAGGTGTTATGAGGTGTTATGAGGTGTTATGAGGTGTTATGAGGTGTTATGAGGTGTTATGAGGTGTTATGAGGTGTATGAGGTGTATGAGGTGTTATGAGGTGTTATGAGGTGTTATGAGGTGTTATGAGGTGTATGAGGTGTTATGAGGTGTAGAGGTGTTATGAGGTGTTATGAGGTGTATGAGGTGTTATGAGGTGTATGAGGTGTATGAGGTGTTATGAGGTGTTATGAGGTGTATGAGGTGTTATGAGGTGTTATGAGGTGTATGAGGTGTTATGAGGTGTTATGAGGGTTGTTATGAGGTGTATGAGGTGTTATGAGGTGTATGAGTGTTATGAGGTGTTATGAGGTGTATGAGGGTTATGAGGTGTATGAGGTGTTATGAGGTGTTAGGAGGTGTATGAGGTGTTATGAGGTGTATGAGGTGGTTATGAGGTGTTATGAGGTGTATGAGGTGTTATGAGGTGTTATGGAGGTGTATGAGGTGTTATGAGGTGTTATGAGGTGTATGAGGTGTATGAGGTGTTTGAGGTGTATGAGGTGTTATGAGGGTGTTATGAGGTGTGGTATGAGGTGTTATGAGGGGTATGAGGTGTTATGAGGTGTTGGAGGTGTATGAGGTGTATGAGGTGTTATGAGGTGTTATGAGGTTGTTATGAGGTGTATGAGGTGTTGATGTGGTGTTGAGGTGTGTGAGGGGGTGTGGGGGTGTATGAGGTGTGTGAGGTGTTTGTGGTGTATGAGGTGTATGAGGTGTATGTGGTGTATGAGGTGTTGAGTGAGGTGTATGAGGTGTGTTATGAGGTGTTGGTGTATGAGGTGTTATGAGGGTGTATGAGGTGTTATGAGGTGTTATGAGGTGTTATGAGGTGTTTGAGGTGTGGGTGTTGAGGTGTTATGAGGTGTTGTGGTGTGTGGTGTATGAGGTGTTATGAGGTGTATGAGGGTGTATGAGGTGGTATGAGGTGTGGGTGTATGAGGTGTTATGAGGTGTGGGTATGAGGTGTATGAGGTGTTATGAGGTGTATGAGGTGTTGGGTGTATGAGGTGTATGAGGTGTTATGGGGTGTGTGGTGTTGAGGTGTTGTGGTGTGGTGTGGTGTTGGGTTGAGGGTGTATGAGGTGTATGAGGTGTGGGTGTGTGGGTGTATGAGGTGTGGAGGTGTTATGAGGTGTTATGGGTGTATGAGGTGTATGAGGTGTTATGAGGTGTTATGAGGGTGAGGTGTGTGGGTGTGAGGTGTATGAGGTGTTATGAGGTGTATGAGGTGTTTGGGTGTGAGTGTGGTGGTGTATGAGGTGTATGAGGTGTGTGAGGTGTGGGTTGTGGGGTGGTGTATGAGGTGTTATGAGGTGTATGAGGTGTTATGAGGTGTTATGGGTGTGGGGTGTTATGAGGTGTATGAGGTGTAGTGTGGGTGTATGAGGTGTTTGAGGTGTATGAGGTGTATGGGGTGTGAGGTGTATGAGGTGTATGAGGTGTATGAGGTGTATGAGGTGGGTTAGGGGTGTGGGTGTAGGAGGTGTGTGAGGTGTATGAGGTGTATGAGGGTATGAGGTGTGGGGTGTGGGTGGTGTGTGTGGTGTTGTGGGTGTTGAGGTGTATGAGGTGTATGGGTGTTTGGGTGTGGTGGGTTATGAGGTGTGGGTGTGGTGTTATGAGGTGTATGAGGTGTGAGGTGTTATGAGGGTGTTATGTGGTGTATGAGGTGTATGAGGTGTTATGAGGTGTTGGGGTATGAGGTGTTATGAGGTGGGTGGTGGTGTTATGAGGTGTATGGGTGTGTGTGAGGTGTTATGAGGTGGGTGTGAGGTGTTATGGGTGTGGGTGTGTGGGGGTGTTGGGGGTGTG
>NC_140172.1:2084090-2106590 GCF_963971535.1 Notolepis coatsorum
AGGAAGGCTGAGAGGGAGACAGAGGAGACAAGGTCCTTTATTGAGACAGTAGGAAGGCTGAGAGGGAGACAGAGGAGAGACGGTTCTTTATTGAGACAGTAGGAAGGCTGAGAGGGAGACAGGGAGAGAAGGTTCTTTATTGAGACAGTAGGAAGGCTGAGAGGGAGACAGAGGAGAGAAGGTCCTTTATTGAGACAGTAGGAAGGCTGAGAGGG
This sequence comes from Notolepis coatsorum, assembly GCF_963971535.1. NCBI lineage: Eukaryota > Metazoa > Chordata > Actinopteri > Aulopiformes > Paralepididae > Notolepis > Notolepis coatsorum. The sequence continues at coordinate 2,084,306 of NC_140172.1, forward strand.
AGACAGAGGAGAGAAGGTTCTTTATTGAGACAGTAGGAAGGCTGAGAGGGAGACAGAGGAGAGAAGGTCCTTTATTGAGACAGTAGGAAGGCTGAGAGGGAGACAGAGGAGAGAAGGTCCTTTATTGAGACAGTAGGAAGGCTGAGAGGGAGACAGAGGAGACAAGGTTCTTTATTGAGACAGTAGGAAGGCTGAGAGGGAGACAGAGGAGAGAAGGTTCTTTATTGAGACAGTAGGAAGGCTGAGAGGGAGACAGGGAGAGAAGGTTCTTTATTGAGACAGTAGGAAGGCTGAGAGGGAGACACATGAGAGAAGGTTCTTTATTGAGACAGTATGAAGGCTGAGAGGGAGACAGGGAGAGAAGGTTCTTTATTGAGACAGTAGGAATGCTGAGAGGGAGACAGAGGAGAGGAGGTTCCTTATTGAGACAGTAGGAAGGCTGAGAGGGAGACAGAGGAGAGAAGGTTCTTTATTGAGACAGTAGGACGGCTGAGATGGAGACACAGGAGAGAAGGTTCTTTATTGAGACAGTAGGAAGGCTGAGAGGGAGACAGAGGAGAGGAGGTTCTTTATTGAGACAGTAGGAAGGCTGAGAGGGAGACAGAGGACAGAAGGTCCTTTATTGAGACAGTAGGAAGGCTGAGAGGGAGACAGAGGAGAGAAGGTTCTTTATTGAGACAGTAGGAAGGCTGAGAGGGAGACAGAGGAGAGAAGGTTCTTTATTGAGACAGTAGGAAGGCTGAGAGGGAGACAGAGTGGAGGAGACACAGGAGAGAAGGTCCTTTATTGAGAGAGTAGGAAGGCTGAGAGGGAGACAGAGGAGAGGAGGTTCTTTATTGAGACAGTAGGGCGGACACAGGAGAGATGGTTCTGGTGAGATTTAAACCGTGTGACTCTAGAGGCAGGCGTCTTAACCACTACAGTGACTACACCATACCTGGGCACAAGAGAGGTTGCTCTCTCATTGCTACTTTTACCATTGGTTTGTTTAAAACAATATGGTGCACTGGTGGGTCCACACTGATGCAATGAATTAGTAATTTACTGCTGCTCAACTCATTCATCAAATTCAGTTTGTCCGATTCAGCCACCCCCTTCCAGGGTTTCTCTCTCTCTCACTCACACACACACACACACACACACACACACACACACACACACACACACACACACACACACACACACACACACACACACACACACACACACACACACACACACACACACACACACACACACACACACACACACACACACACACCACATCCTGCACTCTCTCACACACAACACACTACAGCTCACTACAAACGTCACTTTAAAAACATAACTGTATGTGTTTGTATAGTATAGTTAGTATAGTATAGTTACATATAGCATAACTGTATATTGTATAGTATATTGTATAGTAGTGTATATAGGACTCATTACCTTTAATCCGTAAGCTTAGCATTGTATTGAATTTTATCTTAGTAACTTTTTTCATGTCTATCTATTATCTATTCTATTATTATTTGTATTTTTTTTGCACAATCGAGGCGGACACGGCCCCCTTCATTTCACTACATGCCTCGTGTGTGTGACTAATACATCTCTTGAATATTGAATGAGGTACTTGTTATTACAATATTGATACAATGTAGTATGGACATGTTATATTGCAGAAGTCATATGTATTCTATAAGTATTGGAGTGCGTTAGCAGCAGTTGGGGGATGGGGGGGGACCAGTGGATGGGAGAGGCTAACCTGGTGATATTTATAGTCCTCAGTCCTCAGCAGCTCTGGGAGGGTGTGGGGTGATGGAGGCTACAGCTCTGGGGAAGAAGCTGTTCTTCAGCCCGTTCGTTCAGGCTTTGATGGCTCTATATATCTTCCCTGATGGCATCGGGGGACAAACAGACGGTGACCCGGGTGGGTTGGGTCCTCACTGAGGACTGCTGCTAGCCTTCTTGTGTTAGGCGGCTAGCAGACACTGTGTCCAGGATGTTGGGAGCTGCAGTTCCCACACGCTTCTGTTTTTACCCCCCAAACCCAGTGGTGGAAGAAGTACACAGTTCTACTTTAAGTAAAAGTAAGGAGGAGGTAAAGCAGCCGTCTGGTAATCCGGCGGTTCCCGGTTCAATTCCCGCTCCCGCTGTGTTGGCCTACCGTTGTCCTATTCTCTGAATGTACGGTCTTGTCCTGCTGTGCCTCGTTGTATTTGTGTATTTTATAGTAAGACATTTCATGCTTTGATTGTACAGCACTTTGGTTGGCTCTTGAGTTCCTAAACGTGCTTTATAAATAAATGACTTGACTTGACTTGACATGAAGCAGTTACATTAGGATAGTGTTGATAGTTTAGTGATTAGTCATCCCCTTTTCTTTATAGGTAGTTTTGTAAAAACGTGATGTTGAAAAGTGTATTATTGTTTGGGCATGGACCTCAGTACCATGCAGTGGAAACCAAGTGAAAAGAGCATCCTGGATGAACCAGAACCTCAGAATTGACCCCATTCATGAAATCAAAATCACTTAAACACTTTAACATTCCTGTCAGTAACTGGCCGCTGGTAATTTCAGCACCATGGACAGCAACATCCACATTGTGATTCAGCCATCCCCTTCCTGGGTTTCTCCATCTCCCTCTCTCTCTCTCTCTCTCTCTCTCTCTCTCTCTCTCTCTCTCTCTCTCTCTCTCTCTCTGTCTCTCGCTCTCTCTCTCTCTCTCCTCTCTATCTATCTCTCTCTCTCTCTCTCTATCTCTCGTTTGTTCAACCCGTAAGGGAAAAGCCTTGTTCCCTCAGGTATTAATTAATTAATTAATTAACAGTTTGTGATTATGGGCAGGGGTGTAAAGTACTAGTCCAGGCTGGACTATTGTAAAAAGCATTCGTAAGCTGCAATCCATCCAGAATAGCGCTGCTAGGATCCTGATGAGGGTGCGCAAATATGACCACATCACCCCCACCCTCAGATCACTTCACTGGCTCCCCGTGGAACACAGGATTGAGTACAAGGTCTCCCTCCTCACTCACCAGTGTGTAGAAGGTGGTGCCCCTGCCTACCTCAAGGAACTCCTCACCCCCCAGTCCTCCTCACGCTCCCTCCGCTCCGGCACAGCCTACCTCCTCAAAGCCCCCAGGACTAAGCTGCACACCATGGGTGATCGAGCCTTCTGCTCTGCCGCACCCAGACTGTGGAATGCTCTCCCCAACCACCTGAGAGCACCACAAACTGTTGACACTTTTAAACGTGGACACAAGACCTACCTTTTTAGAAAGGCCTTTTATTAGTTTTTATGTCTTATCATATGTTGTTCTGCTGTGTTCTTCTTTTTTTATGTCTATTTTTATTTTATTCTTTTAACTCTGTAGCACTCTGAGATTCTCAGGAATGTAGGGTGCGTTACAAATGAAATGTATTATTATTATTATTACTTGAGTAATTGTACTTCGTTACAATGCTTAGGTACTGTTTTTTTCCCCGAGTATTATTAGGTTTGTATACTTGTACTTTTACATACATACAATGTACAATTACATTTCAGAGAGAAAAAACATATGTTTGACTCCTTACATTTAAAATGCAGACCTACAAAGTACAAAGTACAAATCTCGCAGGTCCAACTATTTGAATTAGTATATTTGTTTCTCTGGCCGAACTAACGTTAACGTTGTTAATCCTGCGGCCGCACTTTATTGAAAAACATCCAATCAAATCCCCATCAATGGAAAATGAACCCGCCCATACCCATGCTGATTGGTCCTTGTGCAAGACTAGAAAGCGGGGATCTTTAATTAAACACCTGCTATCAGAAGAATAGTCAGTCAGAAAAAAGTTTTAACTTTTTACATTTTAGTAAAATATTTAGTACATTTAAAAGTAGAAACTTTTTTACTTTTACTCAAGTTTGTTTTTAGCCAGATACTCTGACTTTTGCTCGAGTACGATTTTGAGACGGTACCCATACTTTCACTTAACCCTTGAGTCAACCTTTAAAAAACCCACTACCTGTGACCGAAACTGCGATCTCAGTAAAACATATCTTTTTTCATGTATTGTTCCAATTTTCTTTCATGAATATCATTATTAACTTCAGTCCTCACCATTTTCAGGATTTTAACCATTTCTTAAATTAGGGGTGGGTTAGGGTTAGGGGGTTAGGGTTTCCCTAGGGTTACCCTAACCCTAACCCTATCCCTAACCCTAACCTGTCCAGTTCTGCAACTAGGGTGAAAGGTGTGACACTTGTTGTTCACGCGCTTAATAGTGATTGTTTTTGTTGGATGATAATTGTGCTGGGCTCCTCAGGACACAGGATCTCCAGTGGAATACAGTTCAGGCTTTCGGAGGTGTAATCTTGACCCTGATTGCCAGAGATGGGATCAAGTCATTGGACCTCATTCACTAACATTCTCGTAAGTTTACTCGTAAATAACCTCATAGGAAGTTCGTAAGAGAAAACCCTACGATAATCTCCCCCCGGAGTCATCGATGCGTGGAGAGGTGCTCTTAACTCTTTCAGCGCCGGCGGGTCTAGCCATCTTTGTTCCTACTGCCCCACCGCTCTAAGCGATAGGGATGCGTGGCGGTGTTTGCAGGGCTATATCTATATTCTATATTATAGCTATGGAGACAATACTATGGCTCATTTGACATCAACTATCCATCGTTCAATATGTGAAAAAGAATAAACATTTTCATGTATACGTTTGCGTGTTATACCGTGGTGAATATAAGTATAGTTTCAGTGTGATCCTGGCTCTTAAGTTGCCAAAATTATCTCAACTGGGAACTGCTTGAATGAAGTACGTCACTCATTATTAAACTGGAAGCGCATTCTTGTACACCTGCATTTGCATACAAACAAAAGTATAAGGCTAAGGACCGTGTGCAAAACTGATTCAACAGCTCCATAAACTGGAAGCGAGATGCTCAGGATTGCATCGGTGCTGTGCTGACCCCCGTATTCAACAGGCAGCGCAGAAGGGATTTGTGACTGATCAAAATGTGTTGTCATCATACAGCACAGTACAATACAACAGTGTGTAGGCGCCAAGGTGAGTGGCAGCCTTTCACAGCAGCTCCCACCCCGCTCTACTTCTTATCCCTTTTTACTACTTTTTACTTATTTCTTTTTGTGATTCTACTCCTATTAATAGGTGTCTAAGTGACTGTGCGTTGCTTTACACCAAGTTAATGCAAATTGTTAACAACTTCTGTGAAGTTAGCTGAGTTAGGCAAGTTAGGTCGAGCACAGCCGAACAATGGACACCAACATGGAGCGCAGCCGAACAATGGACACCAACATGGAGCGCAGCCGAACAATGGACAACAACATGGAGCGCAGCCGAACAATGGACACCAACATGGAGCGCAGCCGAACAATGGACAACAACATGGAGCGCAGCCGAACAATGGACAACAACATGGAGCGCAGCCGAACAATGGACACCAACATGGAGCGCAGCCGAACAATGGACAACAACAGGGAGCGCAGCCGGACAATGGACACCAACATGGAGCGCAGCCGGACAATGGACAACAACAGGGAGCGCAGCCGGACAATGGACACCAACATGGAGCGCAGCCGGACAATGGACACCAACATGGAGCACAGCCGGACAATGGACACCAACATGGAGCGCAGCCGGACAATGGACACCAACATGGAGCGCAGCCGAACAATGGACAACAACATGGAGCGCAGCCGGACAATGGACAACAACAACACCGGCGGGCTGGTTTTACCCACGGGAGGCTCTCCTTGGCTTTCGAGACAGAGTTGCAGCGCCACCGAGGAATCTACCAGCGGACATAAGGATACGCAGACGGGGGAAACGAGCTGGCATGATCGTGAGGGACAGGAGAAAGGATAACAGGAGATTTAAGCCTTACCTGCCCTCTGTCGTTATGGGGAACGTGCGATCTCTGGCCAACAAGACGGACGAGCTCTCAGCCCTGATGAACAACCAACGTCAGTACAGGGAGGCAAGCCTACTGTGGTTCACAGAATCCTGGCTCAACGATAACATCCAGGACAGTATCATTGAACAAGAGGGCTTCACGGCGGTGCGCGCCGACAGGGGTAAACAGAACGGTAAGAGTAGAGGCGGAGGGCTTGTTGTCTTTGTTAATTCCAAATGGTGCCACCCTGGGCACATCACCATTAAGGAATGCATCTGTTCCCCCGACATCGAACTATTGGCACTGAGTCTGCGTCCATACTATTTACAGCGAGAAATAACACATGTTCTGGCTCTGACTGTTTACATCCCACCGAGCGTGGTGGCGGCGCAGGCGAGTGACGTCATACACTCCACAGTCGCGGGGCTCCAGACAAAACACCCGGATGCATATTTTGTGTACATACAGGCCTATCATTAAGAGACAGCCACCGACCACCAGGTCTGTCCCACAGTGGTCTGACGACGTCGAGGAGGAGCTACGGGAGTGTTTCAGGTCGACAGACTGGGACATGTTTGAGAGGGTCCATGGAGATGACATTGATGGACTATCCCACTGCATCACAGACTACATCAGATTCTGTGAGGAGAGCATCGTACCCACAAAAAAGGTACGCTGCTTTTCAAACAACAAACCCTGGATTAACAAGGACATTAAACACCTGCTAAAACAGAAAGAAGAGGGCCTTCATGGCAGGGGACACTTAGCAGGCCATGGCTGTCCAAAGGGAGCTCAAAAAAGAGCTAAGGGCAGCCAAGGACAACTACAAGGACAGGCTGGAGGTCAGGCAAACATCGGGGTGGAGGACGCCATCATCTATATGCTCCACAGAGCGTACACGCACCTGGAGAAGCCGTGCAGCTCAGTGAGGATTATGTTCTTTGATTTCTCCAGCGCCTTCAACACCATCCAGCCGTCACTGGTAGCAGAGAAGCTCTCTGCAATGCAGCTGGAGCACGGCTTGGTGGCCTGGATCAAGGACTACCTCACTGAGAGACCGCAGTACGTCAGTCGTCAGACTAAAGGACAGTCAGTCTGACGTACTGGTGAGCAACACCGGCGCCCCCCAAGGAACTGTGCTGTCACCCTTCATCTTCACCCTCTATACCTCAAACTTCTGCCGCATCTCAAGCGGGAGCCACCTGCAGAAGTTCTCAGACGACTCCTCCATCGTAAGCTACATCACCGACGATGATGAGGAGGAGTACAGAGCCCTGGTGGAGAGCTTCGTGGGGTGGAGCGACAGCAACCACCTCCAACTCAACACCAGTAAGACCAATGAGCTGGTGGTGGACTTCCGGAGGGGCAAGAAGAGGTCCCCCCCCCGATTCCCATCACCATCCGAGGGGAGGAGGTTGAGGTGGTGGAGTCATATAAGTTCCTTGGGGTACACCTGAACAATAAACTGGACTGGTCGGACACAGAGGCCCTCTACAGGAAGGGACAGAGCAGGCTGTTCTTCCTGAGGAGACTCAGGTCCTTCAACGTGTGCAATAGACTGCTGCAGTCATTCTACCAGTCTGTAGTGGCCAGCGTCCTCTTCTATGCTATGGCATGCTGGGGGAGCTACACCAACTCGAGGGACACCAACAAACTGAACAAGCTGGTGAGGAAGGCTAGCTCCGTGGTGGGAGTCGAGCTGGTCAGACTAGAGGTGAGGGCTGTGGGGGGTGCTTAATGTCTGAAGGAGTTGACGGAAGGCTTCTTGTTCTCTGCGAAAGCATGCAATTGGTCCAGTGATGGATACATCTTGATATTTGTCTAGTCTAGTGTGTTCATTAGACAGGTGAAATCCTCTTTCAGTGCCTCTGTGCCTGTTTTCTTAGCCTCTGGTATGCATGCCATTAGCGTTAGGCCTCTTTGCTCTTGGAAAGAATGATAATTTTATTTTATTTTATTATAATATATATATATATTTTTTGCATTCGACTAAGAGGTTGGCAGTCGACTACGGCTCCTTTCGATCGATTGGTAGTGTATACTTGCATCGAGTGCTTGTCATCTGAACACAAAATAACACAAATGCTGCCGTTCAACTGAGAGCACTGAGCCTCTGTGTCTGCACACGCACACACATACGCACACACACGCACATGCACACGCACACGCACTCACACTCTCTTAGCTGTCCATCGTGTTCGATGATGACGCTTGCTCCAGGGATGGGGTGAGGGTGAGGGGGTTAGCGACGCTACCGCTGGTGCCACTTCTCGTGGGCGTTGAGTCCGATCCTTGAGCCGCACACACGTCCACAGATGGCGCAAGGGAAGCCAGATACCTGGGGGATGCCAGCCGCCCGCTGGTGTCGTTGCGTGTGCCTCTCAGATCTTCGGTCTTGGTTCGTTTGGTGTATTTGCAGTGGCACAAGTGACTTGCCAGGCTGATCTGTCGAGTGCCAGAGTTTCAAGCTGCGTGATGTTTGCACACTTTAGGAGGTCCCTGGTGTCGTCCTTAAAGCGTCTCTTTTGGCCTCCAGCAGCCCACACACACACACACGCACACACGCGCGCGCACACACACGCACACACACACACACACACACACACGCACACACACACACACATATACACACACACGCACACACACACACATATACACACATACACACACACACATGCTGCACACAGTCGGTGGGTCCACTTTATAAATATTGAAATAGTGAGGGTTCCAGCTGAGAGGAGCCTCCATATTGCCCTGCCTTCATCTCAGCATAACCCCCCCCCCCTCTCTGCCCCCCCCCCCCCCCCCCCCCCCCCCCTCTGCCCCCCCCCCCTGTCCCCCTGTCCCCCTCTATAGTAACGTGTCTCCTGTAGGGATCTAAAGTGCTTCAGACCTCGCTCCTCAACCTCTTCTGTATGTAAAACGTATGTTAGACATCTCTCACTGAGCTCGTTCAATCAGTCTCAACCGCAGAACATCCCAGTGGTTTTGTGTTCATTATAATAATATGCTTTGGGCAAATATAATTATGTTCAGGTTCTTATTCAGGAAAGGGTTCAGTTCTATTGTTTGTAACCTTTATTTTAACTCGAAGGACATTGAGGTTTCCCTCATTTACAATGACGACGAGTTTACACACACATGAGCAACACAATGAAAATATACAAAAAATAATAGAAGAAACTAAAAACAATTGCAATTTGACAAACAGAGATTTAACACCAGATGTTTAAAAGCAGAAGCAGATGGGAGGACCTCTAACTTTAGGGTTTGTTGAAGAGCGTTCCATGTGTTGGGGGCATCAATAAAAAATGCTGTCTTGCCCAGATCCGAACCCGCTTGTGGAACCCTAAGAGTAAGCCAGCTGTTGGATCTGGTCTGATAAGCACCAAGACTCCAATCCAGCAAGGATGATATATAAGGAGGGTGTTTACCACTAATGGCGTTGAAGATGAACAAGTACCAGTGGTAACTGCGCCTCTGAGAAAGAGAGGGCCAGCCCACCTTTTCATAAAGAATGCAGTGGTGGTGCGGCTAAGTGGCGCAGTGGGCAAGGCGCTCGCCACTAGTGCAGGATATGCTGGGTTCGAGCCCAGCTCTCTGCATTGCTACCAGCTTGGCTGGTCGTTCATACTAACACAATTGGCAGTGTTAGGGGTGGGAAAGCTGGTGGGTGGGTCCTGGTCGTTGTAAACAGCAACTCCTACAGTTCGGTCGGGGCGCCTGTTCAGCGAGGAAAGGATCTAAGGGGGGTAGTGTGATCCTTCCACACGTTACACCCTCTCAGTGAGAGTCCGCGCTGCCAGGTGAAAAGAAGCGGTTGATTTGCTACACATGTGTCGGAAGAAGCATGTGATAGTCTCCACTCTTCCAGACCGACTGTAGGGGGTAGGTGCGCAGCAACCAGGAAGGGGATTGGGAATTGGCATAACGACTAACATTGGGATGGGGGAAAAATGGAGGAAAAAGGAGGGGGAAAAAGATTAAAAATAAAAATAAAAAAATAATGCAGTGGTGAGTATCATAACTGTCACCAGTGATAAATCTAATAGCGGAATGATATACAGAGTCCAATTGCTTCAACGTAAATGCAGCTGCATGCCTATAGATAACATCACCATAGTCCAATATTGACAAGAATATCTACAACTCTCTTCCTACTGAGCAAAGGGAAGCTAGACCGGTTTCGGAATAGAAAGTCAACCTTCTGCCGAAGCTTGGAAGCAAGGCTGTCAATATGAGTTTTGAATGAGAGCTTCTCATCGGGCCATAGCCCAAGATATTTGTAATCGGTAACTCTCTCTATAGAATAGCCATCAATAGTAGATATGAGAAGTTTAGTAAAGTCCACATTTCTAGCTCTTGAGAATATCATACATTTAGTTTTCATCGAGTTAAGGACAAGCCTGAGCTGAGAAAGGGTTTCCTGCAATGAATTAAAAGCGAGCTGCAAGGGAGCTCCAGTAGCTCACCGCGTACCTCGGACGCTATTTCGGCGTCGGGGACAACCGTGCGCGTCACGGATCTGGGGTACACGAGTTCGACTCCCGGACTCGCCGTATTTTCTCAGAGTGTCTATCCCCCGAACTATACCCCATTCAACCTGTTTCTGTCGGTCATGCTTGACCAGAAAAAGCGATAAACGCTAAAAGAACCAGCTGACTGGTCAAAGTTTGAAAAAAAAAAAAGCGAGCTGCAAGTTGACGGTAGCAGCCAGCGGACTATCCGCAATACAGTAAAGAATAGTGTCATCTGCATACAAATGGGCTTGGCAACCGGTTAGTGAAGAGACTAGCTCATTAATGTGTAGACAGTAAAAAGTACACAGAACCCTGTGGGACACCTTTTGTAACAGTTAAGAATTCCGAATTGCCATGTGATGATTTTATACATTGACGTCGGAGAGATAGGTAGTCACGAAACCATGCGGAAGCACCCATATCCAAGCCGATATTGGACAGCTTTTTTAAAAGCAGGTGGTGATCGACCGTGTCGAAGGCTTTAGAGAGGTCGACAAAGAGGGCCGCGCAGTGCTTCCTCCTATCCAAGGCAGAGACTATATTGTTGGTTACAAGAGTGATGGCAGAGATTGTACTATGGCCAGGTCTGAAACCGGATTGGTGAGGACTAAGAATAGAGTGGCTTGAAAGGAAGCACTTCAATTGCGAACTGACTAAGGTCTCAAGTACTTTGGCCAAGCAAGGAAGGGTGGAGATTGGACGATAGTTATCCAGATTATCTCTAACACCCCCCTTGTGTAAAGGGATGACTATTGCAGACTTCCAGTTCAGTGGGAATGAGCCAGAAGAAATTGATAGATGAAAAATATGAGTTAACGGCTCTCTAATAATTGGCGCAGCAAATTTTATGAAAAAAGAGTCAGATTGATCCTCACTCGTCGATGATTTAGGGTCTATGGATTCTAAAACTTTGAAGACCTCCGAAGATGTAAACGGTCGAAAGGAGAAATGAGGGACATGATTCATGGGGAGAACATCATCAGAGACCTCCAGGGGAGGGAGACCTGAAAACAACCTATCAAATAGGTGACCAGCTTTAGAGAAGTGTTTATTAAAAGCAAGGCGAATGTCATTCGGATCAGAGATCACGCAGTAATTTATCGTAATACTAAGGGGCAGAGTGCTAGAAGCCCGATTTTTGGTCAAATGAACTGCACCCCAGAACTTGGCAGGATTAGAATAGGAGGTGGTTACAAGATTTAAAAAGTAATCCGTTTAAGCTTTCCTTACAGCTGAAGTGTATTTATTTCTGAGCTGTCTAAATGACAGCCAGTGCTGGGGATCATGTGTCCGTCTGGCACGGGACCAGGCATTATTCCTATCATTAAGGAGGGTAGACAGCTCATGAGTAACCCATGGCACCACCCTATCTTTGATCCTAGTCATTTTATATGGGGCGTGCTTATCTACAAAGCAATTAAATGCACATATAAAGGAGTTAAGAGCGTCCTCTATCTCATCGAATTGGCCCACGCAACTCCAATCCCAGTCATCCAGATCCCCCAGGAACTCCTCTGCAACAAACCTCTTAAAGTTCCTCTTAGAAACCAGCTGAGATGTAGTCTTTTTCACTTTTATATTTCTCACACATGCAATGGGACAGTGGTCACTGACTCCCAATGCAAAGACACCACTGGTATATTTGCTAGTCCTGTTGGTGAAGATTAGATCTAAAAGGGAGGATTTTGAGTAATCGTTGGGGTTTGATCTGGTTGGTTCAGTAATTAGTTGTGATAAGTTGATGCTGCAGGTTTGATTTTTAAGCTGCAGAGAAACATCACTTAGCCAGTTGAGATTTAGGTCACGTAAAACGAGCAGTTCATCTTCACAGAACTTCGACAGCAGATTCACCAAAGTGTCGGTTGCATGAGAGTCAGCTGTCCGGACCATGGTAGACTTTAAGCACTACTGTTATTGGGTCCGGACCATGGTAGACTTTAAGCACTACTGTTATTGGGTCCGGACCATGGTAGACTTTAAGCACTACTGTTATTGGGTCCGGACCATGGTAGACTTTAAGCACTACTGTTATTGGGTCCGGACCATGGTAGACTTTAAGCACTACTGTTATTGGGTCCGGACCATGGTAGACTTTAAGCGCGAGAAATATGTGTCCATTGTATCTGGAGGTGTGGTGTTAGCAGCTGTATTATCCATTTTTGTGGTGAGATGTGGTAATTATCGGACTCACCCCAATCGGACTCACCCCATTTCAGGCCACATCCACTGTTTTATGTTTCCGGTCCAGTTCCCTACTCCCACTCACTGCGGATCTCAGAGCCATGTCCATACCCACGGAGAGCAGCCAGGCTCCATTCCAGTTGGGATGAAGGCCATCCCTAGCAAAGAGCTCCGGACATCTCCAGAAAACATAGAAATTGTCTATATACGGAATCATTTTTAGGCAACAGTAACCCTTCAGCCAGATATGAAGTTCACGGATCCTGCTGTACATGCCATCCCCATACCTAGGGGAGGGAAAGGGACCAGAGATAATATAGGCTTGTGGAGATCAGGGCCCTAAATTCCTCCCTCAATATCTCAGACTGTTGATACTTAATGTCATTAGACCCGGAGTGGATGATGATGGATGATGCCTGAGGATGGTCCTTGATGAGTGAAGGGAGTGCTGCCTTGATGTCCGAGACCCTGGCTCCTGGGAGGCAGTAGGTTCTGGCCCTCGGGACAGCCTCATGACGCACCATTGAAGTCCCCATGACAAGCACAGAGGGAGGGGGAGCAGTGCAGGGCTCACCATCCCTTGGGGGTCTCCGTAGAGGTCTGCCGTCTATAGGTTTACCATTCCGAGTGGGAGGGGGGAACGGCTGGCGAGGGGGATCCTTCAGAGAGTGAGGCAGGGGACCCATCCACGCCCCCTGCGTGTCGGCTACAGGCGTGGTACCAGGAGCAGCAGTGAAGGACATTTCTGCATGACCAGTCTGCTGTAATACTTGTTCCCACGCCCCGGGAGAGGAGGTTGGTTTCGGTCTGGGGGTGAAGACCGGGAATCCAGGGCACCTAGAAATGCTAGGAGTAGCTGGCAGATCCTCCTCCCGCTCCTGTGGTGGGGGGCCCAGACAGCTCCATAGGAGTGGGTGAGCCTGACCCCGGACGTTGCCTCTTGGCCCCTGGTATCCGGTGGTCAAGCTCCACACTCTCCAGGATGTTGAATCTGTTGGAGAGTGAGAGAGACTCACGGGGTGGAGGGCTAAGACGAGAGTCCCAGGTTCGCCTCTTACGCCTCGACTGCACTTTAGACCAGGCCTGGGGAGGGGGGTGAGTAGGAGTGGCGCTGGAGAGCTTGGGCTTGGCTCCCTGCTTCCTGTATAGGCTCTCCCTAGACGATCCACCCGAACTGGGCGCGGGGGGTGCTTCTCTCAGGTCAGCCGACAAGATGGTCTCCCGATGTCTCTGCTCCTCCAGATGGATGGTGGTGAGGAGGGAGACCCGCTCCAGCAACTCCTCCAACTGCTTGGCGATCTGGCAACAGCCAGTAGTGGAACACTCCAGTGGGGGACTGGTGTCTAATGTCATCCTGGAGCTGGAGGCTCAGGAAGAGCAGGCTGGAGGCTAAGTGGAGCTGGAGGCTCAGGTAGAGCAGGCTGGAGGCTAAGTGGAGCTGGAGGCTCAGGTAGAGCAGGCTGGAGGCTAAGTGGAGCTGGAGGCTCAGGTAGAGCAGGCTGGAGGCTAAGTGGAGCTGGAGGCTCAGGTAGAGCAGGCTGGAGGCTAAGTGGAGCTGGAGGCTCAGGTAGAGCAGGCTGGAGGCTAAGTGGAGCTGGAGGCTCAGGTAGAGCAGGCTGGAGGCTAAGTGGAGCTGGAGGCTCAGGTAGAGCAGGCTGGAGGCTAAGTGGAGCTGGAGGCTCAGGTAGAGCAGGCTGGAGGCTAAGTGGAGCTGGAGGCTCAGGTAGAGCAGGCTGGAGGCTAAGTGGAGCTGGAGGCCCAGTAGAGCTGGAGGCTAAGTGGAGCTGGAGGCCCAGTAGAGCTGGAGGCTCAGTGGAGCTGGAGGCCCAGTAGAGCTGGAGGACCAGTAGAGCTGGAGGCCCAGTAGAGCTAGTGGCCCAGTAGAGCTGGAGGCCCAGTAGAGCTGGAGGCCCAGTAGAGCTGGAGGCCCAGTAGAGCTGGAGGCCCAGGTGTAGCAGGCTGGAGGCCCAAGTCAGGCCAAAGTAAAACATTTATCTCTCAGTCCACAGGGCAATAAGCCCCTGCTGCAGACCTACTGTAGGCTATAGACGAGCCACACTGCAGCAGTAAGATGGTTGTGATGGGCAGGTAAGCAGGAGATTATTCTTCCCACTCTGGACTGGATTGATAGCAGGGCTATAGCAGAGCCAGCTAAGCTACTGCAGGTCTTCCAGCTCTTGGCTAATTGCTAACAGAGCCAGCTAGGCTAGGCTAGGCTACTGCTAACAAATTCAGAAAAGTTCCCAAAAACAGTATAAGTAGTCCACTGTTTTTAAAGCAGATTAGATAAAACAGACCTTTTCAACTGGTAGTACAATTCCGTGCTAAAAATCCATTAAAATCCAATAAAATCCAACAAACATTTCAGGAGCTGTCATTTCACACAGCTATCACGGCAGCCATGTTGTTTTTGAACCCTATTCTATTCTATTCATAAAATAAAATCAGTTTTTAAGCTTCAACCTTTTGGCGAGTGACCATGTAGCCATTGTGACGTCATCATTAGAATGTTCACTTCTCAAGATTCTAATTGAACCACTTTGGAGACTATAGAGTCAGTATTTAGGGACTCTGTCTGTCTGTCTGTCTGTCTGTCTGTCTGTCTGTCTGTCTGTCTGTCTATCTGTCTGTCTGTCTGTCTGCCTGTCTGTCTGTCTGTCTGTCTGTCTGTCTGTCTGTCTGTCTGTCTGTCTGTCTGTCTGTCTGTCTGTCTGTCTGTCTGTCTGTCTGTCTGTCTGTCTGCCTGTCTGTCTGTCTGTCTGTCTGTCTGTCTGTCTGTCTGTCTGTCTGTCTGTCTGTCTGTCTGTCTGTCTGTCTGTCTGTCTGTCTGTCTGTCTGTCTGTCTGTCTGTCTGTCTGTCTGTCTGTCTGTCTGTCTGTCTGTCTGTCTGTCTGCAGAGAGCTAGACTGACTCCTCCCTCCTCCTACCAGGTACAACATCCTCCACGAGGGACCGGACTTCCTGCTGAGGATAAAGAAGGCGTCCGCCGCCGACCAGGGAACCTTCACCTGCCTGGCGGACAACCGCGTGGGCAAAGTGGAGGCCTCGGCCTACCTCACCGTACGAGGTGGGTTTGCCGGCTGCATTTTGCTAAATTCGAAGCGCCGATTAGTGAGACGTCAGGGTCCTTAAAGCCCAGTGACGCAAGGCAGAGGCTAAAGCCCCCGTCACTCTGGCTTACGTAAGCGGCAGCCGCCCAGCAAGCCCTCAGATCTGTAAACCCTCCATCAGCCACCTCCGCAGGGTTGTCTTCTCCCCCGCTGCGGGGGCCCTGGGCAGGGCTCAGCTCCTCTCTCTGATCCCCTCTGTCGGAGGAGGACCTCGGATCTCACAGAAGTCTGCTTTTCAGGAATTAAGCGAGCAATTATCAATGTACTTTTTTGTAAATTATTGAGAATAAGTCGAGCTTATCCGGTTTACTCGACACATAAGGAACAATGTTGACTTTCAAAATGGGAAAAATGAGAACGTTTAAGATTTGCTGTGAGTTTTTTTATTTTTTTTTTTACCCGACAGCGGAGATGTGTGCTCAGGGTGGATGATTACTCTCTGGACCCCCCAGCCAAGCTGCAGATAGCAACCCAACCAGAACCTATAACCGCAGCTAAAGATAGATTATGGCTTCACCACGGGGGGGGGGGGTACTTTCTTCATCCAAGCCCACTCAAACCATCTCCAAACCATAACACTCCATGGGTGTGTGTGTGTGTGTGTGTGTGTGTGTGTGAGGTGGATGTTACACTGGCAAAGTTCAGATACACTGCAATATATATGTATATAGTAGGGATGTTCCATATTGGCATGTTTACCGATATCCGATATACCGATATTGTCCAACTTTTAATTTCCGATACCGATATCAACCGATACCGATATATGCAGGGTCCCCCCCCCCCCCCGGTAATTAACATTGCATATATCTTGTCGTGGAATTAACACAACATTATGCATACTTTTGACAATAAATAAAATAAGAATGTGTTCCTAATTGCATGCCTGGGTAAATAAATGTAAAAAATATATATATATATATATATTTTTTTTTAAACCCATACCGATAATTTCCGATATTACATTTGAATGCCAATATCGGTAGGCCGATAATATCGGACATCCCTAGTATATACAGTATATATACATACTTCCCAATCACTTCTGGAAGCAATATTGCCTGTCAACGTTCAAAACGCAGCCTGTGAATCAACCCCCTCAGGGCGAGCGATACACGACGCAACATTTTGGAACAACTCTTAAAGGAACACTCCAACATTTTGGGAAATTTGCTTATTTGCCATCTACCCTGGAGTTAGACAAGAAGATGCATACCTTTCTCTTCTCTGTGCATGCAGTAGGAGTAGGAAGACGTTGGGAACTAGGCTAATGGAGGAACCTACTTCCAGTGACTGACGCTAAGCTAGGCTAACGGTGCGCGTCTTCCTACTCCTACTGCATGCACAGAGAAGAAAAAAGGGTATGTATCTTCTTGTCTAACTCCAGGGTAGATGGCAAATAAGCTAATTTCCCAAAATGTTGGAGTTTTCCTTTAACATTGCTCAGTGATCTGCCTTCGCATTATTACTTTTAACCACACGGGAACATCTGAACATCAAACCCTGCCCTCTTTCCTCGATCCTCCTCGATGTCTCCATTCGCCGCTCTGTTGCTGCAGGTGTTGTCCATTTACCCGTTAAAGATAGAGGGATGGAAGAAGAGGGGGGGAAGGAGGAGGCAATGATGTCATAGTAGCGGTTAATAATAAGGGAAGGGGAAACCTTCTTCATTTGACATCACTAGTATGACCTCAGAGTGGTTAATAACTCGTTCACACTGTTGGAAGATAAGCTCCATGCTTCATGAACACTGATTCCTGCCTCATGTTATAATGTTCATGTTATATATATATACAGTGTATAATATGTCATTCATGATTTATGCCAGTGTTCAAATGTTATGTTAATTAGCCAATAACAAAGCAATAGTTACTTTTTTCAGACATTGTATAGAATATATTCTATGCACCAACCATGTTAATTATTCTATGTCCATGGCATCAGCCCTGTGTCTTACGCACCTTTACAAGAGATGT
Source organism: Notolepis coatsorum (assembly GCF_963971535.1). Lineage (NCBI taxonomy): Eukaryota > Metazoa > Chordata > Actinopteri > Aulopiformes > Paralepididae > Notolepis > Notolepis coatsorum. The sequence goes on from NC_140172.1 coordinate 2,101,980, forward strand.
TCCACTTTCTCTTTCATGGATGTGATGCCCTGGTATATTAATTTAATAAATTAAATGAACCATAATAGACATGCATGGTAGGCAGGGACTACAGATTAAAACTAGCTCATTAGCTAATTCTGGCACATTTACATTGATGTGGCAACTGAAGATGTTGATTCATGTGCGCGGTCCCTGGGTAAACAATAAATAAATAACTTAACTTAACGTAACTTAATTCCAATCTAAACACACCAACATGTGTGCATGTGTTATGAACCAGGATTCAGGTAAAGTGCCAGTTTACCGGTGGTCCCTGATGACTCAGCCGCGACACGCTGGGAATACTTTCATCTTGGTGCGTGGATTTGATCCTAGTTGCCATAATACTAGATTATACTAGATATCCATCACTTTCTAAAGCAATATTGCTCCATCTCCATTAAACTAGATATCCATCACTTTCTAAAGTAATATTGCTCCATCTCCATTGCCTCGAAAACAACGTTGATGGTTATCACCCTCGATTCTTCCTCCCTTGTGGTTGCTACATGGAGGCCCCAATGCCATCACCATCATGATGACTGGCCCCATTATCCTCCCCCTCCCCCTCCCCCTCCCCTCTCCTAACCTGCTGGAGTGTTAAAACCCCAACACCATATCATTCATTTCTGATTTCCATTTCTTCTTTTCTCTGTCCCTCTGTCATATTCCCTCCTCCTCTCCTCTCCTCTCCTCTCCTCTCCTCTCCTCTCCTCTCCTCTCCTCTCCTCTCCTCTCCTCTCCTCTCCTCTCCTCTCCTCTCCTCTCCTCTCCTCTCCTCTCCCTCCTCTCCTCTCCTCTCCTCTCCTCTCCCCTCACCCCTCCTCTCCTCTCATATCCTCTCCTCTCCTCTCCCCTCACCCCTCCTCTCCTCTCATATCCTCTCCTCTCTTCTCTTCTCCCCTCCCCTCCTCTCTTCTCCCCTCCTCTCCTCTCATCTCCTCTCCTCTCCCCTCACCCCTCCTCTCCTCTCTTCTCCCCTCCTCTCTTCTCCCCTCCTCTCCTCTCCTCTCCTCTCCTCTCCCATCCTCTCCTCTCCTCTCCCCTCACCTCCTCTCATATCCTCTCCTATCCCCTCCTCTCCTCTCCTCTCCCCTCACCCCTCCTCTCCTCTCATATCCTCTCCTCTCCTCCCCTCCCCTCCTCCCCTCCCCTCTCTCATCTCCTCTCCTCTCCTCTCCCCTCACCCCTCCTCTCCTCTCATATCCTCTCCTCTCCTCCCCTCCTCCCCTCCCCTCTCTCATCTCCTTCTCTCCTCTCCTCTCCTCTCCTCCCCCCTCCTCTCCTCTCCTCTCCTCTCCTCTCCTCTCCTCTCCTCTCCTCTCCTCTCCTCTCCTCTCCTCTCCTCTCCTCTCCTCTCCTCTCCTCTCCTCTCTCTCTCCTCTCCTCTCCTCTTTGTGTTTCTATCTCACCACTCCATTGTTGTGTCACCAGCTCGCCCGGTGGGTAAGTAAGAGCTGAACCCATTACTGCATGCATTACTCACTCTCTGGTTCTAATGTTCCAATCACACACAAGCACACACACACACACACAGAGAGAGAGAGAGAGAGAGAGAGAGAGAGAGAGACACACACACACAGAGAGAGAGAGAGAGACACACACACACACACAGAGAGAGAGAGAGAGAGAGAGAGAGAGAGAGAGAGAGAGAGAGAGAGAGACACACACACACACACACAGAGAGACACGCACGCACACACACACACACACACATACACACAGAGAGACACACACACACACACACACATAGACACACACACACCAGGGCTAGGGTCACGTTCAATTAATAAGGTTGTCCTATCTGCTAACAAATAATTGAAAATTAATGTTCTGTCTCTGGCAATTATGCTTCAATTTTCAATTCACATTTAGAGTTGATTACATTTAAGGTTGGTTCACGGCAACTGTGACCCACACACATGACTACACACTGTACATACACACACACATGACTACACACTGTACATAGACACACACACACATGACTACATAATGTACATACACACACGCATTACTACACACTGTACACAGACTAGGGCTGTCCCCGACTAAGGATTTGGATGGTCGACTATGATTGGCCAAAATTTGCCGTTAGTCGACTATTGGTCAAAACAAAATAAATTAAAAAAAAGTATAATATAATTTTATTTTTTTTATCATTCCATTTGGGCTGTGGGGGTGCTTAATGTCTGAAGGAGTCGACTGAAGGCTTCTTGTCCTCTGCAACAGCATGCAATTGGTCCACTGATGGATACATCTTGATATTTGTCTAGTCTAGTGTGTTCATTAGATGGGTGAAATCCTCTTTCAGTGCCTCTGTGCCTGTTTTCTTAGGCAGTTAGCCTCTGGTATGCGTCCCATTAGCGTTAGCCACGCTTCTAGGCCTCTTTTCTTTTGGAAAGAATGATAAAAAACTATTCGAGTAAGAGGTTGGTTAGTCGACTACGGCTCCTTTCGACCGATTAGTCGACTACTAGGGGTCAGCCCTAACACAGACACACACATGACTACAGACTGTACATATACACACACACATGACTACATACTGTACATAGACACACACACATGACTACATACTGTACATAGACACACACACATGACTACATACTGTACACCACACACACATGACTACACACTGTACATAGATACACACACATAACTACATACTGTACACTACACACACATGACTACACACTGTATATACACACACACATAACTACATACTGTATATACACACACATAACTACATAATGTACACTACACACACACATAACTACATACTGTACACTACACACACATTACTACACACTGTATATACACACACACATGACTACAGACTGTACATAGACACACATGACTACACACTGTGCATAGACACACACACATGACTACACACTGTACATAGACACACACATGACTACACACTGTACATAGACACTAGGGCTGACCCCTATTAATCGATTAGTCGACTAATCGGTCGAAAGGAGCCGTAGTCGACTGGCCAACCTCTTAGTCAAATATAATAAAAAATAATTATAATTTTTTTTTTTTTTTTTTTTTATTTAATTTTTTTGTATCATTCTTTCCAAATGAAAATAGGCCTAGAAGCGTGGCTAACGCTAATGGCACGCATACCAGAGGCTAACTGCCTACGAAAACAGGCACAGAGGCACTGAAAGAGGATTTCACCCATCTAATGAACACACTAGACTAGACAAATATAAAGATGTATCCATCAGTGGCCCAATTGCATGCTTTTGCAGAGGACAAGAAGCCTTCAGTCGACTCCTTCAGACATTAAGCACCCCCCACAGCCCAAATGGAATGATTCATTAAAAAAAAATTTAATTAAAATTAAAACGAATTTAAAAATAGTATATATATATTTTTTTTTTAAGTCGACCAATAGTCGACTAACGGCAAATTTTGGCCAATCCTAGTCGACCATCCAAATCCTTAGTCGGGGACAGCCCTAATAGACACACACACATGACTACACACTGTACATAGAGACACACATGACTACATACTGTACATAGACACATATTCATGACTACACACTAGGGGTGTAGCGGTACGTGTATTCGTCCCGCGAATTTACGGTACGGCCGTCACGGTGCGGTACGTGCAGCCATATGAAGAATACGCCCCACAGCGCACACACACCAGTCCCACATGCAGGCACTCGCGAGGTCCGTGCGAGAACAGCGTGCGTGGCCGGGCACACCGAGTCCGACTTCAGAGCGCCGAAAGTGCACGGAGGAGAAAGGCACATTTACATTGGAACAGCTGCAGGGTCATTACAGTTTTACAGTTTTCTTTCGTTTTCTTGTTCGCCCAATAACGTTAACCAAATGAAACCAATGGAAAGACACACACACACGCGTCGCCGACACACACACACACACGCCAACAAACACATCAACATTCTCCCCCGCCGGACTCACAGGCACAGCTCATAATTTTTTTTAATTTAAATAAAATACTTTTCCGGACAGATCATCTGAGCTCCTCTCCAGTTGAACTGCTACTGTGTTTAAATCCAAATAATCCTGTGCCATTGTTGTAATATGTCATCTGTTCTCTAGTATTCAGTTTCGTCGTGAAGTTAAATTCTCTCTAGAAGTGAAACTGAAACGTATCAAGGATAAATTGTTAAAGGGGCAGTAGGCAAGTGGATGCCTGAACACAGAATGACACCAGTATCACTGACTACCACGGCAAGCCTATAGAAAATTATTCTATTTAATAATAATAATTATCATAATTATCATAAATATAATATAAATTAAAAAAATTTAAAAAATGTTTAAAAATAATTTATATTAATAATAATTATTATAAATATTTTTTTTCTGTTGTACCGAACTCGTACCGAACCGTGGCCCCAATACCGAGGTTCGTACCGAACCGTGGCTTCTGTGTACCGTTACACCCCTACTACATACTGACACATGTTCTGTTCGAGTTGGGGTAGGTGTGCTGGACCCATGTGCAGAGTTGAATGGAAGAGTCAGAAACTATGGCTGCTCTTTCACAATCAACAATGTTCCGATTTAATGAGCCATTCGCAGTTTCACTGTATCG
>NC_140172.1:2111590-2138158 GCF_963971535.1 Notolepis coatsorum
CCATCAGTGTCTCTCTCTCTCTCTGCCATCAGTGTCTCTCTCTCTGCCATCAGTGTCTCTCTCTCTGCCATCAGTGTCTCTCTCTCTCTCTGCCATCAGTGTCTCTCTCTCTCTGTCATCAGTCTCTCTCTCTCTCTCTCTGTCATCAGTGTCTCTCTCTCTGTCATCAGTGTCTATCTCTCTGTCATCAGTGTCTCTCTCTCTCTGCCATCAGTGTATCTCTCTCTCTCTCTGTCATCAGTGTCTCTCTCTCTGTCATCAGTGTCTCTCTCTCCACCATCAGTGTCTCTCTCTCCACCATCAGTGTCTCTCTCTGTCATCAGTGTCTCTCTCTCCACCATCAGTGTCTCTCTCTCCACCATCAGTGTGTCTCTCTCTCCACCATCAGTGTCTCTCTCTCTCTGCCATCAGTGTCTCTCTCTCCACCATCAGTGTCTCTCTCTCCACCATCAGTGTGTCTCTCTCTCCACCATCAGTGTCTCTCTCTCTCTGCCATCAGTGTCTCTCTCTCCACCATCAGTGTCTCTCTCTCCACCATCAGTGTCTCTCTCTCTGTCATCAGTGTCTCTCTCTCCACCATCAGTGTCTCTCTCTCTCTGCCATCAGTGTCTCTCTCTCCACCATCAGTGTCTCTCTCTCCACCATCAGTGTCTCTCTCTCTGTCATCAGTGTCTCTCTCTCTGCCATCAGTGTCTCTCTCTCTCTGCCATCAGTGTCTCTCTCTCCACCATCAGTGTCTCTCTCTCCACCATCAGTGTCTCTCTCTCTGTCATCAGTGTCTCTCTCTCTGCCATCAGTGTCTCTCTCTGTCATCAGTGTGTCTCTCTCTGTCATCAGTGTCTCTCTCTCCACCATCAGTGTGTCTCTCTCTGCCATCAGTGTCTCTCTCTCTCTGTCATCAGTGTCTCTCTCTCCACCATCTGAGACTGTAACCCATGTTTTCCTAGAGTGTCAAAGGATTAATAGGGTGTTGTGGTTCCTAAAAGGGTTGTGTGTGAAGCTGGGGGTGATGTTCTGTGTGGAGAGTTTCATCCTTGGCCAAACATATTCATTAAGTAACAAGGTTGTGAGCGTTTTACTGAACTTTGTTTATGGGCAGGCTAAGTTAGCCATTTGGCTGACCCGTAGGAATAGGATCAAGGGCGTTGGTCCTACGGAATCGGTGCCTATGTTGAGGGGTATGATTTCTGCACGCCTTAGATTAGAGTTCATGTATTTCTCACTGAGACATAATGTTGATGGGTTCGTGAATGCTTGGGGATTGGGGAATGCAATGTGTACTGTGGGGGAGGAGGGGCTGAACATATGCATTTGAAGGTCAAGTGGGTTTTATGTGCTGAAGGAGTTTTTGGGGTGTGTGTGCGTGTGTGTGTGTGTGTGTGCGTGTGCGTGTGTGTGTGTGTGTGAGTGTGTGGGTGTGTGTGTGTGTGTGTGTGCGGGTGAGTGTGTGGGTGTGTGTGTTGTTGTTTTTATGAAGATGCCGTGAGGTTTTTTGTGTCTCTACTTTTTAGTTGACATGTTTTAATAAAGAACATCAAAAGTCTCTCTCTCTGCCATCAGTGTCTCTCTCTCTCTGCCATCAGTGTCTCTCTCTCTGCCATCAGTGTCTCTCTCTCTCTCTGTCATCAGTGTATCTCTCTCTGCCATCAGTGTCTCTCTCTCTCTGTCATCAGTGTCTCTCTCTCTCTGCCATCAGTGTCTCGCTCTCTCTCTGTCATCAGTGTATCTCTCTCTGCCATCAGTGTCTCTCTCTCTCTGCCATCAGTGTCTCTCTCTCTCTGCCATCAGTGTCTCTCTCTCTCTGCCATCAGTGTCTCTCTCTCTCTGCCATCAGTGTGTCTCTCTCTCTCTCTCCACCATCAGTGTCTCTCTCTCTCTGTCATCAGTGTCTCTCTCTGCCATCAGTGTCTCTCTCTCTGTCATCAGTGTCTCTCTCTCTGTCATCAGTGTCTCTCTCTCTCTCCCATCAGTGTCTCTCTCTCTCTCTCTGTCATCAGTGTGTCTCTCTCTCTCTCTGCCATCAGTGTCTCTCTCTCTCTGTCATCAGTGTCAATTCAATTCAATTCAATTCAAATAGGCTTTATTGGCATGAAATATCAACATACTTATTGCCAAAGCAAGTCCAACATACAAACAATAACATATATATTATTAAGCAATAAAACATACCATAATATTAGCAATAAGTAAAACAATCAACAGAAACATATTAAATTACAAAATAAACATTCAATCGGGTAGTCATTTTACAGATGTAGCCACCCAGATACATGTATTTACAGGGCTTGTTCTCTTATTGTATGACAACCATCTACATATTTTGCAGCTAATACTGTACACTGACTTTTCTCCCCACATATATATAACAGCTTTTGATTATCAGGGAGATGGATAAACTGTGGATCAATTTTATTTATTTTATAAAAGAAAACTTCTCTTAAATCCTTGTATTTTTCACAGTATAGTAGGAAGTGGGGTTCTGTCTCAACATCCCCCTGATGACAAAGTGAACACAGCCTGGCCTCTCTGGGCAGCCAGTTCTGCCTGTGACGGCCTGTTTCTATGGCTAGACTATGTCCACTCAGTCTGTACCGTGTCAATGTCTTTCTTAATTTTATATCATTCACAGTAGTCAGGTATTCTGCCACCGTGTACTCTCTGTTTAGGGTCAAATAGAATTCTAATTTACTTTGAGATTTGGTTGATTTGTTCCAATATTCTATATAGTTTTCTTTTTGTTTTGAGGTTATTTGGTTGGGCCAGATTTTTTGGTATCTGTCCTGAGGCATTTGTGGGCAGAGATTTCTGACTAGCTGGCAGAGGGGACTCTTATCTGGGTTCATCTCTTGGCTCTGAAGGGCTTTGTAGTGGTAGGAGTGGGGGTCACTTGATTGGAGGTGTGTGTAATCAGTGTCTCTCTCTCTCTGTCATCAGTGTCTCTCTCTCTGTCATCAGTGTCTCTCTCTCTCTCTCCCATCAGTGTCTCTCTCTCTCTCTGTCATCAGTGTGTCTCTCTCTCTCTGCCATCAGTGTCTCTCTCTCTCTCTGCCATCAGTGTCTCTCTCTCTCTCTCTCTCTGTCATCAGTGTCTCTCTCTATCTCCCATCAGTGTCTCTCTCTCTGTCATCAGTGTCTCTCTCTCTGTCATCAGTGTCTCTCTCTCCACCATCAGTGTCTCTCTCTCTGTCATCAGTGTCTCTCTCTCTCTGCCATCAGTGTCTCTCTCTCTCTCTCTCTGCCATCAGTGTCTCTCTCTCTCTCTCTCTCTGTCATCAGTGTCTCTCTCTGTCATCAGTGTCTCTCTCTCTCTCTCTCTCCCATCAGTGTCTCTCTCTCTCTCTGTCATCAGTGTGTGTCTCTCTCTCTGCCATCAGTGTCTCTCTCTCTCTCTCTGCCATCAGTGTCTCTCTCTCTCTCTCTCTGTCATCAGTGTGTCTCTCTCTCTCTGCCATCAGTGTCTCTCTATCTCTGTCATCAGTGTCTCTCTCTCTGCCATCAGTGTCTCTCTCTCTCTCTGTCATCAGTGTCTCTCTCTCTGTCATCAGTGTCTCTCTCTCTCTCCCTCTCCCATCAGTGTCTCTCTCTCTCTCTGTCATCAGTGTCTCTCTCTCTCTCTCTCCCATCAGTGTCTCTCTCTCTCTCTGTCATCAGTGTCTCTCTCTCTGCCATCAGTGTCTCTCTCTCTCTGTCATCAGTGTCTCTCTCTCTGTCATCAGTGTCTCTCTCTCTCTCTCCCATCAGTGTGTCTCTCTCTCTCTGCCATCAGTGTCTCTCTCTCTCTCTCTGCCATCAGTGTCTCTCTCTCTCTCTCTCTGCCATCAGTGTCTCTCTCTCTCTCTCTCTGTCATCAGTGTCTCTCTCTCTCTCTCTCCCATCAGTGTGTCTCTCTCTCTCTCTGCCATCAGTGTGTCTCTCTCTCTCTGCCATCAGTGTCTCTCTCTCTCTGTCATCAGTGTCTCTCTCTCTCTCTCTGTCATCAGTGTCTCTCTCTCTCTCTGTCATCAGTGTCTCTCTCTCTCTGTCATCAGTGTCTCTCTCTCTCTCTCTCTGCCATCAGTGTCTCTCTCTCTCTCTGTCATCAGTGTATCTCTCTCTCTGTCATCAGTGTCTCTCTCTCTGTCATCAGTGTCTCTCTCTCTCTCTGTCATCAGTGTCTCTCTCTCTCCACCATCAGTGTCTCTCTCTCTCTGTCATCAGTGTCTCTCTCTCTCTCCACCATCAGTGTCTCTCTCTCTCTGTCATCAGTGTCTCTCTCTGTCATCAGTGTCTCTCTCTCTGCCATCAGTGTCTCTCTCTCTCTGTCATCAGTGTCTCTCTCTCTCTCCCATCAGTGTCTCTCTCTCTCTCTGCCATCAGTGTCTCTCTCTCTCTGCCATCAGTGTCTCTCTCTCACTGTCATCAGTGTCTCTCTCTCTGCCATCAGTGTCTCTCTCTCTGTCATCAGTGTCTCTCTCTCTGCCATCAGTGTCTCTCTCTCTCTCTCTCTCTCTCTGTCATCAGTGTGTCTCTCTCTCTGTCATCAGTGTCTCTCTCTCTCTCTCTGTCATCAGTGTCTCTCTCTGTCATCAGTGTCTCTCTCTCTGTCATCAGTGTCTCTCTCTCTCTGTCATCAGTGTCTCTCTCTGCCATCAGTGTCTCTCTCTCTGTCATCAGTGTCTCTCTCTCTGTCATCAGTGTCTCTCTCTCTCTCTGCCATCAGTGTCTCTCTCTCTCTCTCTCTGTCATCAGTGTCTCTCTCTCTCTCTCTGCCATCAGTGTGTCTCTCTCTCTCTGTCATCAGTGTCTCTCTCTCTCTCTGTCATCAGTGTCTCTCTCTCTCTCTCTCTGTCATCAGTGTCTCTCTCTCTCTGTCATCAGTGTCTCTCTCTCTGTCATCAGTGTCTCTCTCTCTGTCATCAGTGTCTCTCTCTCTCTGTCATCAGTGTCTCTCTCTCTCTGTCATCAGTGTCTCTCTCTCTGTCATCAGTGTCTCTCTCTCTCTGTCATCAGTCTCTCTCTCTCTCTCTGTCATCAGTGTCTCTCTCTCTGCCATCAGTGTCTCTCTCTCTCTGTCATCAGTGTCTCACTCTCTCTCTGTCATCAGTCTCTATCTCTCTCTGTCATCAGTGTCTCTATCTCCCATCAGTGTCTCTCTCTCTCTGCCATCAGTGTCTCTCTCTCTCTGTCATCAGTGTCTCTCTCTCTCTGTCATCAGTGTCTCTCTCTCTCTCCACCATCAGTGTCTCTCTCTCTCTGTCATCAGTGTCTCTCTCTGTCATCAGTGTCTCTCTCTCTCTGCCATCAGTGTCTCTCTCTCTCTCCACCATCAGTGTCTCTCTCTCTCTGTCATCAGTGTCTCTCTCTGTCATCAGTGTCTCTCTCTCTCTGCCATCAGTGTCTCTTTCTTAGCTGTGTTCTAAGAGCTTTACATTCTTTGTCGAACCATTGGTCCTTTTTAGTTTTTCTCTGTTTGTTACCTGATAGTTTTAATTTGGACTTTGTTGCAGTTCTTTCAAATATATAATTGATGTGTTCTACAGCTAGGTTTACTCCTTCAACACTGTTAGAGTATGGCATGGCTAGGAACGTATCTAACAGTGATTGTGTCTCATCACTGGCGATGGCTCTCTGGTAGTCCTGCATGCTGTTCTGGGACCATCTGTAGTATTTGGGGATGTTGTATAGTTTACTGGGCTGTGTAGGGGGATTTTTGAGAGACTCAGTTCTTTTCATGTATGCAGTGATCTGACTGTGGTCGGAGAGTGGGGTCAGGGGTTTGACTGTGAATGAACTGAAGGATACTGAATCCAGTTCTGTTATCATGTAATCTACTGTGCTGCTGCCAAGGGGTGAGCAGTAAGTGTACCTTCCTTGTGAGTCCCCTCTCACACGCCCATTGACAAGGTAGAGACTCAGTCCTCTACACAGCTGTAATAAATCCTTCCCATTTTTGTTTATGGAAGTGTCATGGTTATTTCTAGGGGACTGGTTTACATGGTTGCATATGGTGTGGTCAGATATGAAATTGTCTCCATGTGTACTGGTGAAATCAGGGTGGGTTCCCGTTCGGGCATTGAAGTCACCGCAAACAAGCACATGACCTTGACTTTGATAAAGACATATTTCTGATTCAAGGTTGGAGAAGATGTCGTCTGAGTAATATGGAGACCCAGTGGGTGGTACGTATATTCCACAGATAAATAGGTCTCTCTGAGAGGGGATTACTTCTTTATTTAGTTTTAACCAAATATGATTGTTCCCGGTTTTTAGAATCTGTATTGACTGGTGGAGTTGTGATTTGTACCAAATTATCAATCCCCCTGAGTCTCTGCCCTGACTAATAAGTTTTGTTTTATTCGATGGCAAAATGACTTCTCTATAGTGAGGAGGGCAGTGTGTGTCTCTCTCTCTGCCATCAGTGTGTCTCTCTCTCTGTCATCAGTGTCTCTCTCTCTCTGCCATCAGTGTGTCTCTCTCTCTGTCATCAGTGTCTCTCTCTCTGCCATCAGTGTGTCTCTCTCTCTGTCATCAGTGTCTCTCTCTCTCTGCCATCAGTGTGTCTCTCTCTCTGTCATCAGTGTCTCTCTCTCTGCCATCAGTGTGTCTCTCTCTCTGTCATCAGTGTCTCTCTCTCTGCCATCAGTGTGTCTCTCTCTCTGTCATCAGTGTCTCTCTCTCTGCCATCAGTGTCTCTCTCTCTGCCATCAGTGTGTCTCTCTCTCTGTCATAAGTGTCTCTCTCTCTGCCATCAGTGTGTCTCTCTCTCTGTCATAAGTGTCTCTCTCTCTGCCATCAGTGTCTCTCTCTCTGCCATCAGTGTGTCTCTCTCTCTGCCATCAGTGTCTCTCTCTCTGTCATCAGTGTCTCTCTCTCTGCCATCAGTGTGTCTCTCTCTCTCTGTCATCAGTGTCTCTCTCTCTGCCATCAGTGTCTCTCTCTCTGCCATCAGTGTGTCTCTCTCTCTGCCATCAGTGTGTCTCTCTCTCTCTGTCATCAGTGTCTCTCTCTCTGCCATCAGTGTCTCTCTCTCTCTGTCATCAGTGTCTCTCTCTCTGCCATCAGTGTCTCTCTCTCTCTGTCATCAGTGTCTCTCTCTCTCTCTGTCATCAGTCTCTCTCTCTCTCTCCCATCAGTGGCTCTCTCTCTCTCTCTGCCATCAGTGTCTCTCTCTCTCTGCCATCAGTGTCTCTCTCTCACTGTCATCAGTGTCTCTCTCTCTGCCATCAGTGTATCTCTCTCTCTGTCATCAGTGTCTCTCTCTCTGCCATCAGTGTCTCTCTCTCTCTCTCTGTCATCAGTGTCTCTCTCTCTGCCATCAGTGTCTCTATCTCTCTGTCATCAGTGTCTCTCTCTCTCTCTCTGTCATCAGTGTCTCTCTCTGCCATCAGTCTCTCTCTCTCTGCCATCAGTGTCTCTCTCTCTCTGCCATCAGTGTCTCTCTCTCTCTCTCTGTCATCAGTGTCTCTCTCTGCCATCAGTGTCTCTCTCTCTCTCTGCCATCAGTCTCTCTCTCTCTGCCATCAGTGTCTCTCTCTCTCTGCCATCAGTGTCTCTCTCTCTCTCTCTGTCATCAGTGTCTCTCTCTGCCATCAGTGTCTCTCTCTCTCTCTGCCATCAGTGTCTCTCTCTCTCTGTCATCAGTGTCTCTCTCTCTCTCTGCCATCAGTGTCTCTCGCTCTGCCATCAGTGTGTCTCTCTCTCTGCCATCAGTGTCTCTCTCTCTGCCATCAGTGTCTCTCTCTCTCTGCCATCAGTGTCTCTCTCTCTCTGCCATCAGTGTCTCTCTCTCTCTGCCATCAGTGTCTCTCTCTCTCTCTGCCATCAGTGTCTCTCTCTCCACCATCAGTGTCTCTCTCTCCACCATCAGTGTCTCTCTCTCTGCCATCAGTGTCTCTCTCTCTCTGCCATCAGTGTCTCTCTCTCTGTCATCAGTGTCTCTCTCTCTGCCATCAGTGTGTCTGCTTTGAAGCACTCAGGGAGAGGGAGGGGTGGAGACAGAACAGGGAGAGGGAGGGGTGGAGACAGTTGCTTTGAAGCACTGAGGGAGAGGGAGGGGTGGAGACGGTTGCTTTGAAGCACTGAGGGAGAGGGAGGGGTGGAGACGGTTGCTTTGAAGCACTGAGGGAGAGGGAGGGGTGGAGACAGTTGCTTTGAAGCACTGAGGGAGAGGGAGGGGTGGAGACGGTTGCTTTGAAGCACTCAGGGAGAGGGAGGGGTGGAGACGGTTGCTTTGAAGCACTGAGGGAGAGGGAGGGGTGGAGACGGTTGCTTTGAAGCACTCAGGGAGAGGGAGGGGTGGAGACGGTTGCTTTGAAGCACTGAGGGAGAGGGAGGGGTGGAGACGGTTGCTTTGAAGCACTGAGGGAGAGGGAGGGGTGGAGACGGTTGCTTTGAAGCACTGAGGGAGAAGGAGGGGTGGAGACGGTTGCTTTGAAGCACTGAGGGAGAGGGAGGGGTGGAGACGGTTGCTTTGAAGCACTGAGGGAGAGGGAGGGGTGGAGACGGTTGCTTTGAAGCACTGAGGGAGAGGGAGGGGTGGAGACGGTTGCTTTGAAGCACTGAGGGAGAAGGAGGGGTGGAGACGGTTGCTTTGAAGCACTGAGGGAGAAGGAGGGGTGGAGACGGTTGCTTTGAAGCACTGAGGGAGAGGGAGGGGTGGAGACGGTTGCTTTGAAGCACTGAGGGAGAGGGAGGGGTGGAGACGGTTGCTTTGAAGCACTGAGGGAGAGGGAGGGGTGGAGACGGTTGCTTTGAAGCACTGAGGGAGAGGGAGGGGTGGAGACGGTTGCTTTGACGCACTGAGGGAGAGGGAGGGGTGGAGACGGTTGCTTTGAAGCACTGAGGGAGAAGGAGGGGTGGAGACGGTTGCTTTGAAGCACTCAGGGAGAGGGAGGGGTGGAGACGGTTGCTTTGAAGCACTGAGGGAGAGGGAGGGGTGGAGACGGTTGCTTTGAAGCACTGAGGGAGAGGGAGGGGTGGAGACGGTTGTTTTGAAGCACTCAGGGAGAGGGAGGGGTGGAGACGGTTGCTTTGAAGCACTGAGGGAGAGGGAGGGGTGGAGACGGTTGCTTTGAAGCACTGAGGGAGAGGGAGGGGTGGAGACGGTTGCTTTGAAGCACTGAGGGAGAGGGAGGGGTGGAGACGGTTGCTTTGACGCACTGAGGGAGAGGGAGGGGTGGAGACGGTTGCTTTGAAGCACTGAGGGAGAGGGAGGGGTGGAGACGGTTGCGGCACAATGGCGAGGAGCACTTGCTCAAAGTCGAGACCCCCTACAACAACTCCCCACTCTGGTCAGAGTAGACAGCTCTTCTCCAGGCGCTGAGTGGAAGAAGTTAGTTCCTGTCCCTCACAGAGACTCACAGCGCTGTATCCCATGATAGTTTGTTAGAGCGTCGCTCAATAAGTCAATGGCCTTTGACCCAGGTCTGGTGTGGAACACTGATCCTATTAGTGAGAACCCCCCGCCCCCCTCAAAATATTCAAACAGTCAAGGAAGCTCTTTAAATAATAAAACCGCCCTCTGTGTCCTAACTGTCACACTGGTGGCTCAACGTCCAAAGGCCAGTGTGCGTCCAATCCTTTTCAGGGAGTCAATACACGTCTGCAGCTGGAGGGAGGTGGTGAATGTAAAGTGATGTTGCCCTTTCTTTGGTGCAGTTGTATCTTTTAAAACACTCCAGCGTGACCTCTTGGTCGGTAAAGCTCCCGCATTTGATTCGCTTTTTCTCCCCCTCAACTCTCCTCGTCCATAATTGAAAATGGGACAAATGTGACCTAGTGATGCACCGATGTGAAAATTGTGGCCGATACCGATAACCAATATTAATATTGCTGTTCTGGGAGCGGTACCGATAGTTACCGATATGTCGATATCTCTGTATAGAAAACACTTTTTTATGATAATCAAATAAAGAGCTTTTATTTTTTTTTACTTTTGTCATTTATTTTCAGAAATGACTGATATTTTGAAACTATTTAAGACCAAAACATGTTAGATAAAAATAAATATTTAAATTTAAATTCACACGATGGATAAGCAGACCCTGAGTATTCTCAATAGACATCTAACTCACTTGAGACCAAGTCACTGTATTCTGTGAACATTGTACAACGGTTCAACACTTTAAAGTACAGTAGTAGTAGGCCTTAAATGGCCAAAGCCAAAAGTATTGGTATTATATCGGCGGCCGATATTATATTTTGACATCGGAACGATACCGATGTGTAAAACAATTTCCATATCGGACGATATTATATCGGCGGCCGATATATCGTGCACCACTCAAATTACCACTCGAAATGACTTTTCTTTTTGCACTCCATTGTTAACGGGCTCTCTCAGTGTTCTCTGTGCTGCTGCTGCTTGACAGGAGGTGGCCGAACGCATCTGTGCGATGTCATGCATCTGTGTGATGTCACTCACCTTCTGTTTCTGTGTGATGTCACTCACCTTCTGTTTCTGTGTGATGTCACTCACCTTCTGTTTCTGTGTGATGTCACTCACCCTCTGTTTCTGTGTGATGTCACTCACCTTCTGTTTCTGTGTGATGTCACTCACCTTCTGTTTCTGTGTGATGTCACTCACCCTCTGTTTCTGTGTGATGTCACTCACCTTCTGTTTCTGTGTGATGTCACTCACCTTCTGTTTCTGTGTGATGTCACTCACCTTCTGTTTCTGTGTGATGTCACTCACCTTCTGTTTCTGTTTCTGAGTTTTAAAGGGGAACTATCTTATAAATGGCCTTTTTCAGTGTTTAGCTTTAATATTTAATATTTAATATGATCTATGTCTCTAATTCTCATATTGGCGCATTCTTCCAATTCTCCTCTCTCAATATTCACCCTCACTGAACTGAGTCATCTGAACATGTGCTGATCTGTGATGTCAGAGAG
This sequence comes from Notolepis coatsorum, assembly GCF_963971535.1. NCBI lineage: Eukaryota > Metazoa > Chordata > Actinopteri > Aulopiformes > Paralepididae > Notolepis > Notolepis coatsorum. The sequence continues at coordinate 2,122,463 of NC_140172.1, forward strand.
ACACCATGATGATGTGGCCCCATGTGGCATCAGGCCCCACAGTGGTTTAGGAGCCCAGGCTGCATGATGATGTGGCCCCATGTGGCACCAGGCCACACAGTGGTTTAGGAGCCCAGGCTGCATGATGATGTGGCCCCATGTGGCATCAGGCCCCACAGTGGTTTAGGAGCCCAGGCTGCATGATGATGTGGCCCCATGTGGCATCAGGCCCCACAGTGGTTTAGGAGCCCAGGCTGCATGATGATGTGGCCCCATGTGGCATCAGGCCCCACAGTGGTTTAGGAGCCCAGGCTGCATGATGATGTGGCCCCATGTGGCACCAGGCCACACAGTGGTTTAGGAGCCCAGGCTGCATGATGATGTGGCCCCATGTGGCATCAGGCCCCACAGTGGTTTAGGAGCCCAGGCTGCATGATGATGTGGCCCCATGTGGCACCAGGCCACACAGTGGTTTAGGAGCCCAGGCTGCATGATGATGTGGCCCCATGTGGCATCAGGCCCCACAGTGGTTTAGGAGCCCAGGCTGCATGATGATGTGGCCCCATGTGGCATCAGGCCCCACAGTGGTTTAGGAGCCCAGGCTGCATGATGATGTGGCCCCATGTGGCATCAGGCCACACAGTGGTTTAGGAGCCCAGCCTGCATGATGATGTGGCCCCATGTGGCATCAGGCCCCACAGTGGTTTAGGAGCCCAGGCTGCATGATGATGTGGCCCCATGTGGCATCAGGCCACACAGTGGTTTAGGAGCCCAGGCTCAAAACGGCTCGAGATCTTCAGGTAGAAAAATGCTGTTTTTGAGGACTTGATTAGAAATACAAAACAATGAATTAAAAAAATATATAATTACAGAGGTGTTCCATAAACTCACAGGAGTTGTGTAAAAGTGCCCAAATAGTGAAAGAAATAGTAAAATAGTTCCCCTTTAAGCTGTTATGCGTGAGTTTGCACTCTGAAACGATGACTGGATCCACCACTGCTTTGAAAACATGTAATGACTCCAGATCTCTGACGGATGAAGAGAAAATATGTCTGGGAATAAAATAGGCCTAGTTGTGCTTTTGCCTAAAATAGCCTCAAAGGTCTATATATAGATATAGATATATATATAGAGAGATATTAACGCCCAGCTTGAAACACTCAAAGCTGACACACCATGAAGTAATTTGCCATCATATTTGAAGAGTTATAAGCTATATATACCATTTGAAAATATTTGACACCTACTCTGACAAAGTGGCTGCTCGATATATTTGAAGTTAGTAGCTATCTTACAATCTCAATAAAACAAACATCCAACCTTTTCCCAGTTAGTATAGTGTTGCATTTTGGAACAAAAGCCTTTGTTTTTCCAGTACCTTCATTGAGGGTTCAATATCCAGTACAATGATGTTTTTATTCAGGCATAAATTGCTTATTGTTGGATGTTAATGTCACGATTGTAGCGCTTTGAGATTTGCCCCGCAACTGTAAAGCACATTACAAATAGAATATATTATTATTATTATTATTATTATTATTATTATTATTATTATTATTATTATTATTATTATTATTATTATTATTATTATTATTATTATTATTATTATTATTATTATTATTATTATTATTATTATTATTATTATTATTATTATTATTATTATTATTATTATTATTATTATTATTATTATTATTATTATTATTATTATTAGTATTAGTATTATTATTATTATTATTATTATTATTATTATTATTATTATTATTATTATTATTATTATTATTATTATTATTATTATTATTATTATTATTATTATTATTATTATTATTATTATTATTATTATTATTATTATTATTATGATGATGAGTATTGTTTTGTTTCACTTCAGGTGCATCATTGAATATGTTATAAGTGGTTTAGGTCAAACTACTCTGAACACAGCCAACTCTCAGCGGGGGGGGCATGGCTCTCTTGGCAGCAGGACGGGATAGTAGTTGATTTGATGTTTTTTATCTTCGCGTCTTACATATGGGCTTACAGGACACATAAACAATAAGTTATATAATAGTATACTTGACATGGACAATAAGTATATAATAGTATACTTGATATGGACAATAAGTTATATAATAGTATACTTGACATGGACAATAAGTTATATAATAGTATACTTGATATGGACAATAAGTATATAATAGTATACTTGATATGGACAATAAGTATATAATAGTATACTTGATATGGACAATAAGTTATATAATAGTATACTTGACATGGACAATAAGTTATATAATAGTATACTTGACATGGACAATAAGTATATAATAGCATACTTGATATGGACAATAAGTTATATAATAGTATACTTGATATGGACAATAAGTTATATAATAGTATACTTGACATGGACAATAAGTATAAAATAGCATACTTGATATGGACAATAAGTTATATAATAGTATACTTGATATGAAATATTATACTTATTGAAAGAGTTTATGAAAATAAATTCCTAGGTGTAATAATAGACCATAAAATCTGTTGGAAACCTCACATAAAACATGTCCAATCTAAACTCTCACGAAGCATTTCAGTCATGAGTAAAGTAAAGCACTTCCTGGATAGAAAATCACTCTACATTCTCTACTGTTCACTAGTTTTACCATATTTAAATTACTGTGCTGAAGTCTGGGGAAACAATTATAAGTCTACACTACAACCACTTTTTATACTCCAAAAAAGGGCCATAAGGATAGTTCACATTGCAGGTTATCGTGATCACACTAACATATTGTTTCTGGAGTCAAAGACATTGAAGTTAAATGATCTTGTGGAATTTAAAACGGCACAATTAATGTATAAAGCAAAAAGTCATGCACTTCCAAGAAACATTCAAGAATTGTTCTTTGATAGGGAGGGGGGTTATAATCTGAGGGGAGAACACAATTTAAAGGTGCTAAACGTACGCACTAACATGAGAAAACACTGCATCTCAATATGTGGAGTGAAACTGTGGAACAGTCTTAATGTGGTGTTAAAGCAATGTCCAAACATGAGACAATTCAAACTGATGTATAAGGAAATTATGTTCACAAGGTACAGGGATGAAGAAGGGACTTGATATTCACAGGTGTTTACATTTTTATTTTGTTTCTATTTTATTTTATTTTATACATATATAGTTTTTGTTTTTTTGTTTTGCATATATATATATATTTTTTTTTTTTTTCTTTTCTTTTCTTTTCTTTTTTATGTTTAAAATAGTACACTCATTTGAGTAGTGGAAAAGGGGTAGGATTAAATAAGTGTATACTTCTTCCTACTCCTTTTCGAACATGCAGATTGAGTTGTTTTTCTTTTTTGTTATTGTTTGTTGTATTCATTGCATGTTCGAAATAAAGACTTCAAATCAAATCAAATCAAATATGGACAATAAGTTATATAATAGTATACTTGACATGGACAATAAGTATATAATAGTATACTTGATATGGACAATAAGTTATATAATAGTATACTTGATATGGACAATAAGTTATATAATAGTATACTTGACATGGACAATAAGTATATAATAGCATACTTGATATGGACAATAAGTTATATAATAGTATACTTGACATAAACAATAAGTATATAATAGTATACTTGATATGGACAATACGTATATAATAGTATACTTGACATAAACAATAAGTTATATAATAGTATACTTGACATAAACAATATGTATATAATAGTATACTTGACATGGACAATAAGTTATATAATAGTATACTTGATATGGACAATACGTATATAATAGTATACTTGACATAAACAATAAGTTATATAATAGTATACTTGACATAAACAATAAGTATATAATAGTATACTTGACATAAACAATACGTATATAATAGTATACTTGACATAAACAATAAGTTATATAATAGTATACTTGACATAAACAATAAGTATATAATAGTATACTTGACATAAACAATACGTATATAATAGTATACTTGACATGGACAATAAGTTATATCGACCAAGTAGTAGTGCTTTATCCACGGACCACTCAACTAGATGTGAACTAGATGTGGGCCAACCGAACGTTATGACGTTCCACCAAGTAGGACCAACCGCTACGCCAAATCTGTTGTCCCCTCGGCCATCAGACTTTTAAACACAGACAGTAGTCATTTTAAGTAGCCTTTTACACCTGGTTGTCTGTTTTTACTTTTACTTTTACTGGATTGTGTATTGCATGGCATGTTGTTGTTGCCGTGCTGTCATTGAGATGTTTTGTTTTGTTTTGTTGTTTGTTGTGTTTGTTACTCGTGAAGCTACACGAATGGCCCCACACGGCGGGATCAATACAGTTGTCTGAATCTGAACCTGAATCTGGATCAGCTAGAGATGTTACTACTCGGGCCAATCGGATCAGCTAGATGTGACTGATGGGCCAATCAGAGCAGCTAGATGAGACTGATGAGCCAATCAGAGCAGCTAGATGAGACTGATGAGCCAATCGGATCAGCTAGATGTTACTGATGAGCCAATCAGAGCAGCTAGATGAGACTGATGAGCCAATCGGATCAGCTAGATGTTACTGATGAGCCAATCAGAGCAGCTAGATGTTACTACTGATGGGCCAATCAGTGTAACCCGTGTATATTAATATTTAATATTTCAGAAGAAGCAGATTGGATATCTGAAATGGTTTGATCGGGTTGCTATCCGGGGGGATAGACCTCAAAGGGCTTCAGTCATCATCTTCACAACGACAGTTGTAACATCTTGGGTCATATTTTGTCAGCATGCCTTCTGAAACACTTTAGCATTCTACTGAATCCTTAAGGCCCTCACATAGTCACGGAGTAACAGGCTGCGGGATTGTGCCTTTGACCCTTTCACTGCCACACTACAGAAGGTTAACCCTTTTCACTGCCACACTACAGAAGGTTAACCCTTTTCACTGACACGCTACAGAAGGTTAACCGTCGGTAGTGTGATACTAAAGGGTTAACCTTCTGCAGTGTGGCAGTGAAAGGGTTAACCTTCTGCAGTGTGGCAGTGAAAGGGTTAACCCACTGTGTAATGTCGCAGTGAAAAGGGTTAACCGTTTGGTGGTACGGCCGTGGAAGGGTTAAGGTCAGGGGGGTGACATGTGACCCGTGACAGATTCAGACTTGACTGGAGCTGTTTGTTATCTCCTCCCCCCCCCCTCTCTCTCTCCCCTCTCTCTCTCCCCCCCCTCTCTCCTCCCCCCCCCCTCTCTCTCTCTCCCCCCCCTCTCTCTCTCTCCTCCCCCCCCCCTCTCCCACCTCCCCCCCCCCCCCCCCCCCCTCCGCCCCCCCCCCCCCTCCCCCCCCCCCAGGACCTCTTGTTCCCCAACCAGCCGCCGCAGGGAGACGCCCACGTGTCGGTGTCGGCGGACGGGGAGCTGACCGTCACCTCGGCGCAGCGCTCTGACGCCGGGTACTACACCTGCCAGGCGCTCACGGTGGGCGCTCACGGTGGCCGGCAGTATCCTGGCCAAGGCCCAGCTGGAGGTGGCAGACGGTGAGGCCGGAGAGAGACAGCGCCACGACGCACACTGGGGGCGGGATCCACACAGACGGGATTGCACGGTGCAAGTTGCACCCGTACTTACAATTCATTAAGAGTTGAAAATGGGGGACGTTGATGTAAACAAGACGAAAGTCTTTCTCTGGTCTGCATCCCCTTCACAATTGTGTGTATTGAGCCGTACTGTATTGTACCCATTCTGCAATATGTTAATAAAGTTTTCAATCAATCAATCACCGCGCAGAAAATTGTATTACCAGATTGCAGAATGGGTACAATACAGTACGGCTCAATACACACGATTGTTAAGGGGATGCAGACCAGAGAAAGACGTTTGTCTTGTTTACATCAGGGTCCCCCATTTTCAATTCATCATGAATTGTAAGTAAGGGTGCAATTAGCACCGTGCAATCCATTCTTTGTGGAGCCCGCCCCTAGTCTCCTGATGTTCAGACATAGTGTATTAAAGCAGGGGTTCCCAAACTTTTCAGGCCAGGGCCCAGAAAATAAGGCGTCAGAGAGCCGCGGCCCAATGCACATCGTCTGGCTTTTTTCTTTTTTTTTTTTGTCAGGTGACCGATTTTTTAAGCCAAATATCACTTCAATCCCATTAAGTTAGTTCAAGTTAGTTATTCATTTATATGTGCTATTTATGAGAGGGCTAACTTGTTGCAAAATAATAATGATAATAATCATAGCCTCATTAAAATACTATTGTTGCTTCGGTTGTTTTCAGCGTTTTATGTGCATAATCTGTTATTTAGTTTGAAATGTTCGTTGAAATAAGTAGATTTTTCGTTTTTGTTTATTTATTAAGTTAATATAAAACCATATAGTCACATTTTAGAATACAATAGAATATAATTTTAGAATACAACTAGAAACACTGTCCTGGCCTGCTTCTAAGTTCAGTGGCCTGACAAAAAAAAAAAAAGGTAAAAAAAAAAAAAAAAAAAAAAAAATCTTTGCTTTTTTTTTTTAAATCATCTCGCGGCCCACCCGTGGCTGCTCGCGGCCCACCTTTGGGTCATGACCCCGACTTTGGGAACCACTGTATTAAAGCAACACTCCCAACAGACATATATAATCTCACACACGTATCCCAAAAACTATAAACGGTCTCATACTAATTGATTTTGTCCTCTGAGAGTTATCGAGTTCAAGAGTTGGAACGTGTGATTATGATGTCATTATGATCTATGTATCCCATGATCCAGGAAAGTGAAATTATGAATTTGGCATGTTACATTATGCTGAGCTCACTGTCTCAAAGATCTATTGTCTGTATTTAGAAAATATATTACAAAACGCACATATTTTTAAAATACACTCTTTTGTAATGAGCTACTTTTTAATATATATTTTGCCCATTGGTAAATACACCTAGGAAGCTCACTCACCTTATTTCCAATATCTCTTTGCTCATGGCCTTTGACTGTAGAAAGATGTATAAGCTCTAGGGCAGGGGTAGGCAACCCTAGGCACGCGTGTCTGCATAGGCACGCGGGGGCATTTGCATAGGCACAGGGGGCAGCATTTTTTTTTATTTTTTTTTTTGCTTTGAAATATTATAGTGAAATATTTTGCACTGTTGTCGCATTTATCTTGTTGAAATCCTCCCACAGGTTCTTTTTACTACCACATATTTAATTGAGACCCTTTATTTGTTTATTATTTCAATTTAGCTGGAAATACATTGCTACATCATTCAGTAACATTTGCAGAGCCTTATAACAAAAACATTATTACGGTCACCATTGTGACCAGTGGGATTAATCAACAAATTGTATTATTTATTTTTCTATTTCATTGAACATTGCACATGTTAAAAGCCATTTTTTTACTCAAAATGTGAGTATTACCAAGTCAACTTGTGTTCTTAAAACAATGACAATAAACATAGTTTTATTAGGTTGAAATAATGTGGTTGTGTACTTATTTTTCTGTTAACTTATTATGGATTGAAAACTGAAAACCTTAATGCACAGTAACTGAACTCAATATTTTTAAGTTCTGGTAACTTATTATATTTCTTTTTACAGTGTAGTCTTGTGATCAATCAAAACTTATTTACACGATATACCTCACATTCACCCTCCATTCACATCCTGGTGTTCTCCTGGTGTTCTCCATTAGGCCTGTAGGTGGAGCTATGACAGCACACGTACAGTACACACACCAATGGTGTGTGATGTGTCCAAAAATGAATGGGCAAATGTGAGTGAAATGGTCGCACTGTATGCAGCTGTTTGTCTGCATTGCATCCCCCCCCCCCCCAACTCAGATTTAGGGTTGATAAAACCATCATAATAATATTGTTAATAATAACAATAACAATAATGATGTAATAATGTAAAAATTATCATTAAAAATACCTGATTATGAGAAAAAAATATTACGATGCATGGAATATTGTTAAGGCACACTAGTTACAACTATATTTCAAACAGGCACTCCATGTCAAAAAGGTTGCTGACCCCTGCTGTAGGGTGTCCTGGAGGCTATGTAATAGAAAAGACTCCAAAGTGTCGTCACAGGTGCTTGACTCAAAAATAGATCTGTAAAGTTGTAAAAAAAGAAGTCAGCACACGTCTGTAGTGTTCCCAAGTGTTATTCAAATAAACAATATGAGGCTACCCATGATAGGATATCATATTAACCCTTTCACTGCCACACGACAGACGGTTAACCCTTTACTATCACACAACCGACGGCGATGCTCTGTCATTAGCATCATTAGGGTTAACCGGCTGTCATGTGGCAGTGAAAGGGTTAACGCAACATCCTAGGTTTTAATCCATCTTAGGACCTTTGTTGCACGTCACCCCCCTTCTTTCCATCCCCTGTTTCCTGTCACTCACTCTCCTATCCAATAAAGCAGAAATGTAAAAAAATATATTTTTTAAACTCTTATCCATCGGGCAAGCATCAGGCTAGTTTAGCATAAAACGCCTGTCGATTGCATACCCAAAGTAATTTATTCTTGAACCACTTATAGCACATGCATGAGTCTGGTCTCGTTTGAAAGGAAACATTCGGAATTGTCTTCCACAATAGGAAGAATCACTCTGAGTGCTAATGTAATAGAGTTACAGAGGTTTGAACGCTCTGAAATAAAAGTTGTTAGTTTGCAAACAGATGTCTCCAGCTGAGAGGTAGGAGCTGGAAAACACAACGGGTCCATAGCCTGAAGTCTTACCTGGTACAGGTCCAAAGTGATAACAATCCCACAGAGAATTTGTGTTTTACACATGTTTTTTCTCATGTTTGTATTGGTAATAATTCGGTAGGCTTATCCAAAATGGCTGTCGGGTCCAATACATTCTCACATCTAATTCTCCTTTCTCCTTCTTCTTCTCTCCCTTTATCGTAGCAATCATCGCTCATGTAAAATACCGTTAGCTCCAGAATTTCATTGGCTACCAAAACGGTCAATCATTTTCACCGTCAGAGGTGACTGGTCCGTTCAGCGCCAGGCGAAACCGGATGTGGTCACTTGTATGAAACTGATGCTCGTTGGTTGTTTGATCTTGAAACTGTCGTCTCCTCTAATGGACTGAAGTATAGTATTATCTTAACAGTACAGTACTCTGCTGTTGTTCTGTATCTAAGTTGCTGGTTGTGTTACCCATAGGAGAATAGTATGGTGGGTGGCTACGTGGCGTAGTGGGCAAGGCGCTCGCCACGAATGACGGAGACGCTGGGCTCGCTTGTTCGAGCCCAGCGCTCCACATTGCTTTCAGTTTAGCTGGTCGTCCGTACTAATACACATTGGCCGTATTAGGGGGTGGGAAACTGATGGGTGGGGATCGGGCGTTGTGGACAGCGACTCCTACAGGTCGGTTGGTGCGCCTGCGCAGTAGAATCAGGAAGTGTCGGGGGCAGCGTGAGCCTCCCACGCGTTACTCCTCGCCACTGAGAGATCGAGCTGCGCAGGTGAAAAGATGCGACTGCTGTTACCTCAAGTACCGGAGGGGACTCGTGCTATGTATGACTTAGTCCACATTGCAGCCGGCTTGTGGGAGGCAAGAAACAGCGTTCGTGACAGGGGAGGGTTGAATTGGATGATACGAAATTGGGATGGGAGAAAATATAGAAAATGGGAGAAAAAGTGGATAAAAAAAAAAGGAGAATAGTATGGTGATGGATGAATCATCAGGCAGAATCCAGAGCTCTCAACTAAAGTTGTTGCATTTATTGCATATAAAACACAATGTATTTCTATATTAAAAGGTTGAAATTCAACAAAACTCAAGCATGAGTCTTTGTTGAAAAGGGTCTATTTTCAAATCAATGATGTTCAGAACAGCGTTGAATCTATCTAGCTGACCCAAGTGCTTTGTTGTCTGGAAACCAGGAAGTTTCCCGCTTCAATGTCTTTTGTTGTTGTTTTCCGTTGCTATGGTCATGAGTTTTCTCTGTCTGTTCTCGTTTTGCCGTTGTCTGCCGCTGGGGTCGTGTGTGTTCTGTGTCTCCCGTGTGTTCCCTTTTTATCAATGAGAAAGACCTCTGTGTGATGTCATCAAAGGCCGTCCCCTAGACGTTTTTCCACCAATCACTGACTTTTTTCAGTTTGAAAGTAAAAATGGGTTGTCTTAAACAGACCATCTGACCTCTGTTTTGTTTTCCCATCAGATAAATATATTACTGTCTAAATATGCTTAATACAGTTGGCATTAAACTCCAGGATGTATTTAGTTGAACTGGGAGGCATTTTCTAAACATAACCATATTATTCCTGACTTAAAAACGTTAGGTTTCAGATGAGAGTCACAGTGTTCTACCAGCAAGCCCTCTTCTACAGATTCCAATCATTTACTTTTAGCTTGAATTAATATCCCTTTTAAACAGTTATTGGTATTGTTTAGTTTGGTTCAGAAACAGCTTGATTGTAAAACTCCAGTGACTCTCTTATCCTAACTACCACATGTTTCATCTTATTCCGTTCAGCATCATCAGTCCGACATAACAATAATATTTGCAGTTTAATTGAAAGCTTCATTATGGATATAACCATACTTTAGTTACTGAAATTTTTTTTTATACGTTTTTGACGACGTTTCATGTCCTATCTACACAGAAATGCGTTTTTTGGCGTTTTTTTGTGGATACGGCTGAAACGCAAAATTGTGTTTGCGTTTGGAGATACGCAAAAAAAACGCTTCGACAACAGCGTGTAGTCAGCTCGGAGCAGTTGTTGCGAAAACGCCCATGCGCAGTAGATACCATCTGCGTGCCCTTCCTGTGTACAGTGTGTGTGTTTGGGACAGAGCTCCGTGTCCCAAATAGCTTCAGCTACCATGTGTTGTCAAGTTATTGTTATAAGGACCCCAGTCCAAGCTACAACAGTCTGCATTCCCTTAACAATTGTTTGTATTGAGCCGTATTGTATTGTACCCATATGCAATATGTTAAATAAAGTTTACATCCATTCATTCTGCTAGCATTACCGATTGCATGAGCAGCTGGCTAACGTGAGCTATCAGGATTCAGACCCTGTTAGCTCAGAGTTCCTCTTTCAACTTAAGAAGCATTAAACAAAATGGCCCAGTCATCTATTCACCTTTGTTTAATACACACAGCGTTGTCTCTAATGTTATCTAACTACTGATAGCTCGCGATATCGTCAGTTTTGATGCTGGCTAAGTAGCGTGAGCTAACGTTAGCTTCTAGCCACAATGCTATATTGTTATAATGGCATACTCCATTGACGTTAGCATGCAGCTAACAATGCTACAATGCTACCGATCGTTTTTTAGCCTAAACTATCCGCTCTTGGTGGTCACTTGTGTTGATGTTAGTTTTGTTTCATCAACAAATGACAGGCAGAACACACAGTGAATGTATCCGTTTTGTTTATTGCACTTTTATTAGGCTTTGCTGAAAAATTATTGCTGCATTGAGTAAAGCAAGATGGTGGCGCGGCATAGGCGCCTGCCTTATTGACATTTTCTTTTGCTGGAGCTTCCACCAGGAAGTGTATTGGCACATTCGTTCTGATTGGTTGAAATTGCCTTCATGTTTGCCACCTACTGCCACCTACTGCTTTGGCAGTGTACTACATCAGTGTGCTTGGCTGACAAAAACGAAAAAAAAACGAAAGTGTGACTCGAGGCGCATGACGTCGCGGCGATACGCGGCGATACGTATAAGAAAACAATACGAAGATGATACGAAAGGTGTAACCTCAGCCTAAGTGTGTGTCACAGAAGACTCCAGCGAGATAAGAGTCATGTGACCCATTGTCTTAAGCTCTTCCTTGGCCTGGCAGCTGACCCTCAGGTTTCCTGTTGTAAATAGAATTATTTGACCACTCACTCTATATGTAAATCAAGCTCTGTTGTGAGCAGGCACCAATCAGCCTCTGTAGACACAGACACAATCTATGAACTAAGTCACTCTAGTTCTTACAAGTATATTTGATTATGTCCATCATTACACTTTGAATGTTTAAGATTGAACCATGATTCATTCATTTTGCACATAGTTGTATTTCCTCACTAAATAACTATATCACTTACAAAGTTTTCTCTTATCTTGCAACAAGCTCTGTTTTCCTGTAACAAATAGCTGCCTCTAGCTTGGCACTTTGTTGTTTATGACGGAAGAGGACATCTGTTTTGCTGACCCTCTGTACTTAAACCTTTCTCCTAGGGACATTTCACAACATGTGTACATGTTTTATGAGCTATAATATAGCATAATATATGACAAAACCCTGAGATTGGAAGCACGTAATAGGTTGAGTAGGATGTCAATCAACATAGGCCATTTTAGCTTTCAAACATTGTGTTGGTTGATCGGCCATAACACATCCTGAACCGGACAGACGAGGGCCATCCGATGCTTAACAGGTTAAACACACGCAGCAAAATGGTGACTCTTACATCATCGCCCACTCGCATAATTGTGGCCGTTTGCCGCTTTACACACCTAGCCATAAAAGCCAGTCAGCCATGATACTTCAGCCACGAGGTGAACCCTCTAAAAGGGCCGAAACTGTTTGTCCGTCTCCATGATGGAGAGACTCTTAACACGTCTCTCTTCCTCTCTGAACCAGTGTTATTGTCAGCATTAAGTGTCGAGCCGCTGCCAGATTGGAGCTTTTCCCTACGCCTCTCTCTCCGTTCCTTTCTTGGCTTTTTGTGTCTCCCACACATTATGAACTTAACATCTGCTCAAACAGTTGGCTTCGGATGGGAAATTATTCCCGCTCTGCTACTCATGAGAGAGAGAGAGAGAGAGAGAGAGAGAGAGAGAGAGAGAGAGAGAGAGAGAGAGAGAGAGAGAGAGAGAGAGAGAGAGAGAGAGAGAGAGAGAGAGAGAAAGAGAGCAGAGAGAGAGAGAGATAACGCTGTAGACAGGTGGAGGTTAGTTGAAGGATGTAGCGTGGACTGAAGAGTAGTGATGAAGAGTAGTGATGAAGAGTAGTGATGAAGAGTAGAGATGAAGAGTAGTGATGTCACGATACAGGAGTTTTACTGTCTATATACGGATACTGCAGACATTCTACGAAAACGTTTTTGATACCATGGCAACAAAAGGATAAAGAATGTACCTGATTTAAAGGGGAAGGCCGCCCATTTTAAGAATTCACATAATGTTCTGTGAACTGTGCCCCAGGACCATTGAGTCAGTATTTGTGAACACACATCCACTATCTCCTACAGCTAGAAATCAGAGAGAGAACCCTCTCGGGGGTATCCAATCTGGGGTATCCAATCTGGGGTATCCAATCTGGGGTATCCAATCTGGGGCTGCTCCATAGACAATGAATATATACATACACTGTTTGGGTGAGCTCTTACCCCCACATGAGGTTCTGGTTTTAATTGTGGTTCAGACCTCCTACCAATACCAGAACACAAGCCTAATTTGGGCGTAAGAGTTCACACAAACATTTTATGGCCTCATAAGTCAGATCCACATTCATTGTCTATGGAGCAGCCATTACATCCCAGGGACATCACCGATTGGAGGGTTCTCTCACCATAGCTTCAAACGGCACGGTGGCTCAGTGGTTAACACTGTTACCTCACAGCAAGAAGGTCCTGGTTCAGTGGTTAACACTGTTACCTCACAGCTAGAAGGTCCTGGTTCAGTGGTTAGCACTGCTGCCTCACAGCAAGAAGGTCCTGGTTCAGTGGTTAGCACTGCTGCCTCACAGCTAGAAGGTCCTGGTTCAGTGGTTAGCACTGCTGCCTCACATCAAGAAGGTCCTGGTTCAGTGGTTAGCACTGCTGCCTCACAGCAAGAAGGTCCTGGTTCAGTGGTTAGCACTGCTGCCTCACAGCAAGAAGGTCCTGGCTCAGTGGTTCTCTACATCTCTTCATCATCTCTCTTCCCCCCTCTCTACACCTCTTCATCATCTCCTTCCCCCCCTCTACACCTCTTCATCATCTCCTCCTCCCCCCTGTCTTTAATGAGACACTTGTGGTCTCTCCATTTGGCGCACAATAGCAGGAATGTCAACTTCAATGTTTGTGCATGCAATCTGCATCAGATGAAATAATGTTTCATCCGACAGCCTGTTTCTCTACTTTGACTTGATGTGCTTCATGTTTGAGAAATTGCTCTCACATATGTATGTGCTCCCAAACATACTGGCCATAGAGAGGGCAAAGTCCCTGAGGAGTGGGAAGCGGGGCTCAGGTAGCAGTTTCCAAAACGAAATTCCCCTCTCATTTCTCTTTGCTTGAAAAAAAGGATCCGACTGTAGCTCGCACAGTTCAAGCTGCAACGGTGGGGGCTGCTCTGACACCGTAGCGGTGAGGGGGCCGGCAAACAGCGCTATCCGTGACTGCATGCCGATGAAATCTTCAAACCGATCATTGAATTGCATTTGCAGTGTTTCAATGTCGCTCCTGTACTTTCCGACGGCTCAGCCATCGGATTTCTGTGTGTAGCTGCAAGTCGCCATAATCAGTGTCCATCTCTTCCAAAAAGGAGACAAACTTTCTATGGTTTAGTGACCTGTTGCCTCCACGAATTAGATTGGTAACCTTGGTAACCAAATCCATAACATGGCTGTAGTAGTCAAGCTTCTTGGCACAGAGAGCCTCCTATATCAGATAAAAAAAAAGAAAAACGATTTAACGACTCTCGCATATAATTTGACTACACTCGACTCGCATTGGTCATTATAGTGACCCACAATAGATGGAAATTATGTTAGCGAACTTACCTGATGTATAATGCAGTGCAGCATTGGACACTCAACGCCACTCTGCCTTAGAAGCCCGGCGAATCCTGTGCGTTTTCCTTTCATTGCCGTTGCTCCATCGGTAACAACAGCCGACAGTTTATCAAAACCCCCATATTGCTGCACGCCACTTTCAACAGCGTTTCATATGTCCACACTAGGGCTGACCCCTATTAGTCAAATAGTCGACTAATCGATTGAAAGGAGCCATAGTCGACTGCCAACTCTTCTTAGTCGAATACAATAAAAAAAATAAAAAAATAAAAAAAATAAAAAAATAAAAAAATATTATATATATATTTTTTTTTATTGGCCTGGGGCCGCATGGAACGTCGGTGAGGGCCGCATGCGGCCCGCGGGCCGCCAGTTGCCCCTCCCTGGTATAGAGCGACGTGACAGCTCCAGGGCGACGGTAGACAGCCCCGTGTGTGGTATAGAGCGACGGGACAGCTCCAGGGCGATGGTAGACAGCCCCGTAGGGTATAGAGCGACGTGACAGCTCCAGGGCGACGGTAGACAGCCCCGTAGGGTATAGAGCGACGTGACAGCTCCAGGGCGACGGTAGACAGCCCCGTAGGGTATAGAGCGACGGGATAGCTCCAGGGCGACGGTAGACAGCCCTGTAGGGTATAGAGCGACGTTACAGCTCCAGGGTGACGGTAGACAGCCCCGTAGGGTATAGAGCAACGGACAGCTCTGTTGTATGTTAGATGATAGTACGAGTACGTATGTGAGTTAGGGGCAGGGAACCAACCTGCTCTGTTGTATGTTAGAGCGATGCTCGGTTGGATGTTATTATCATAATAATAATATCGATATACGGGTTAATTAAATAAGTTTAATTATGAAATAAGAGGGAGTTCGATCTCCAGTGGGGCCTTCTCACACCTAATAAATAGGCAGAGTCTTGAAGACACGTCACCAGAAAGAACTGGTGCGCGTTGGGGGTCACCCGTGGGACGAAC
>NC_140172.1:2138358-2211698 GCF_963971535.1 Notolepis coatsorum
TATGGTTGCCCTCAAAGGGCCAAAGACCGTATAAATGTTAATGTAATGTAAAATAAATGTAGCTACTCATTTACATATTGTTAAACATGTTGTTTCTGTATTTATTACTTATTCAAGTTATACATATTGCATATGCATTTGCATAGATGTAAAAATATATGTTAGCTTATGTTATTTTAACAAATAATTTTTGTTTATCAGAACCCCATATTACTCCATTAATCAATGATCAAACCATTCAAGTAAATAACAAAGAAGAAGATCATCAAATACAAGACATGACATTAAGTTTGTTCAAAACCTTTTTGTCACAGTCAAGAGGGGCAGAACTAACAACTGAGCTGCAAAGAACACGTGGGACAGATGTAGCAGATGTTACAAAAACAAATGGCTGCACACAACCTTGCAGAGGCCATACATCCAACTAATGGAAGATAGTTTAATTAACTTTAATTAACAGATTGCAGAATGGGTACAGTACAGTACAGCTCAATACACACAATTGTTATGGGGATGCAGACCAGAGAAAGACTTTTGACTTGTTTACATCAGGGTCCACCATTTTCAATTCGTAATGAAATTGCTATTATGTGTCTGCATGAATACACAACTGTAACTGTACTCAAAAATAACAAAATAAGGGTTGTCTCAGTTCACAACTATATTGGTCAAGTTTTGGGTGGGACTTGTTTGCGTCCCTACAGCTTCTTATTCAATTGAGCGAGATGCTCAGTTATGTCACACAGCCAGTTTGCATCTGACAGTTCAGACAATATTTCTTCAACCCTTTGTTACCTATTCCGCCTGGATATTTTTTGTATTTTGGGCTGTAAAATTGTCAAAGAATGTCTGAGGAGTAAGTGCTTTTGGCTTTTTTCCTTTGTTACTTCATCAATACCTCAGATGTTCAACATACATGTATGTGTAAGAATGTGTAATAACTAAGGCTGTCAAAGTAAAGCTTTATTAATGCATTAACCCACAATTATTTTAAGGCCGCTATTTTTTAACCCAAGATGAATGTAAAAAAAAAAAAAAAAAAAAAAAACGTTTTTTTTTAATTTTTTTTTTACCAGAGAAATGCGGCTACGGTAACGGAACGTATTCTCTATCTGACAGTCACTTCCTGTTCAGGAAAACGATTATTTATATTTGATATATTAACGTTATATTGTGCATTGGAAACACAAACATACTTAAAATGAGTAAATATTATTCATTTTAAACATGTTTATATTATTTATAGGGCTATAAAACAAAAAACAAAACAAAAAATATTTCTTCTTCTTCTCTCTTTTAACAGGGAGGGCGGCGCTCTAGTGCCCCATTGACGGGCCGCCACTGTCTTGGTATCTAGGAACATCTAGGGACCTGGGGGTATGTATTTCGAGTGTCAGAAATATTCTAAAATATTCAGAAATATGTCTTACTAGGTTACTAGGCTGAGTAAATTGTAATTGTTATTTTTGCATCTTTGATGGTGAATAATACCATGTTAAATCTGCGGGGTACGAGAACATTTTCACACACACACCTGACGCACACACACACCCTGACACACACACACACACACACACACACACACACACACACACACACACACACACACACACACACACACACACACACACACACACACACACACACACACACACACACACACACACACACACACACACACACACACACACACACACACACTAAAAGCAGTGGCTGAACAGAGGTGGACCTGGCAGTCCAGAGTAGAGCAGCTGAGCCCGACGGCACGCTGGCTGACACACCATCTCCATATTAATGACACGCCACCACCATACATACATACATACAGTCACACGCTAATGACACGCCACCACCATACATACATACATACATACAGTCACACGCTAATGCCGGAGACCTCGCGGTGCCAAATAATGCCCATCTGCGCTAAATGAAAAGCACTCCGTTCCCGTGTACAGTAATGAAGTCTCTTATGTATCGCTGGCAGAGAATTAGCTGAATGTAATTGGTCTGATCACCTGCTGCACGGAGAGTCAGATCAGGGTGTTCAGAGCGTGATAGGTCAGCGGTTCAAAGAGACTGCAGACGGACAGCAGGAGGCCACAGGCAGAGCTGCTACTGTGTTTCCCATCCTGGCAGGTTCCATGGCTGAAAGTCACTGTGCGTTTTACACTATAGTGCCTCTATTAACATCATGACAATCCCATTGATTGGATGGAATGTATGAACCCCAGCCGAAGAGCTGCGTAATTATTTCATTTAATTTCAATTTCAAACCTTTATATTTTAAACTCGAGAGGCAACGGAGGGTTCCCTCGTGTACGGTCACGTCGAGTGTACATGCAGAAATAAGCACCGTAAAATCATAACAAAGAGACAAGACGACGAGGCAAAGACGAGGAGATCAAGGTTTAAAGGGGAACTATTTTACTATTTCTTTCACTATTTTGGCAATTTTACACAATTCCTGTGAGTTTATGGAACACATCTGTAAGTTCTTTAAAAAAAAAATCATTGTATTGTATTTTTAACCCATTCTCCGCCAATCACGTGTTAAGGCGGGTTTCTCCGCCATGCGTTGTCTGCCAAGGCGTGTTTGAGATCAATATTTCATATTTTCGTCATGGTATTCATATTTCACCCACGGAGTCTTGGCTGATGCTGTCTGAGCCATCACAACTCTGCAACGCTTCAATACCGCCACCTGGTGGCCGATCGGCGAGTTGCCAAACCGGAAGTGCCCATTGGAGCTCGGTCCGTCCCCTATTTTCGTCCGGCCACTCGTTTATCGTCCCGGGGCTCAATACAGACACCGTGGATATGGATCTTTGCCATAACTCAATAATCAACATGATTTGGACATGTACTAGTAATATACAAACCGGAAATGGATCGCATCGATCAACATCCCATAATTGGGATCTGTTTGCTCCACTCTCAGGGTCACGAGGAGACTGACGTGAGTTTCAGCGTTTTTCTTTATCGTTTTCTATACAAACTGCTCTGATCAATATATCACCCATACTACATAAATCATTTAACTTCATTGAATTATAAACGACCCCCCCCCATCCTAGTAGCCTATCTACAAAAGTGGCGCCTACAGCTCAGCACCAGCAAGACCGTTACAGCAGCATACCATCTCTGCAACAGAGACGCCAAGAGGGAACTGGAGGTATATGCTGACCACAAGCGTCTGGAGTCCCAGCAAGCCCCTAAATACCTTGGCGTGCGTCTGGATCGGACACTGTCTTTCAAACAACACCTCGAAGATGTCAGGGCAAAGACAACATCAAGGGTTGCGCTGATCCGACGCCTCGCAGGTACAACCTGGGGAGCCACTGCCAAGACCCTTCGGATATCCACCCAAGCCCTGGTCTTCTCGGCAGCGGAGTACTGTGCCCCAGTCTGGAGCAGAAGCCCACACGTTAAAAAAGTTGATGCGGCTACTAACAACGCCCTCCGGATCATCACTGGATGCCTGAAGGCTACACCCGTCTTCCTGCTGCCAGTCCTTGCAGGAATCACACCAGCTGGCCTACGACGAGAGGCTGCCACTCTCGCCCTAGCAAGGAAGGCAGTGAAGCATGACTGGCACACCCTACACAACACCACAACAACAACAGCACCTATGAGCAGACTCAAGTCCCGCCACCCCTACAACAAGGTGGCACAAGAGATGCTCCGTTCCACCACTGAGGACCTATCCAGAAATGGATGGCTGGCGGCAGCCTGGAAGAGAGAGTGGGAGAGTGCTGGGCCAACCCGTATCCACCACTACATCTGGGATCCAGGAGATGGCGCCACAGGAGACGATCTTCCACGCCGGCAATGGGTTCTGCTGAACCGTTTAAGATCTGGGGTTGGTCGCTTTAAAGCATCATTAAAGAAGTGGGGCCTGGCAGACAGCGCTGCATGTGAGTGTGGAGACCCTGAGCAGACTGTTGACCACATCCTGACCATCTGCCCCCTATACAAACCACCCTCGGAAGCCAGCCTCTTTGATGTGGGACCAGAGTTAAGGGCATGGCTACAAGATACAGAGTTGGACCTCTGACGTTACACGAAAGAAGAAGAAGTAATACAGGTGGCTGGCAGTTGGCTACAAGCATAGATGCATAGCTGGCAGTTGGCTACAAGCATAGATGCATAGCTGGCAGTTGGCTACAAGCATAGATGCATAGCTGGCAGTTGGCTACAAGCATAGATGCATAGCTGGCAGTTGGCTACAAGCATAGATGGGGCGGGCGTTATTATGCAGATGAGAAACCTCTGACGTCACAGATACGCTAAATTTCAGATTTGACTTGAGTGAGGGACAATATTGTGAGATGAGAATTGGAAGAATGCGCCAAATTGAGAATTAGAGACATAGATCCTATTAATATAAGTCCACATAGCTAGAAAAGAATGCTAAACACTGGAAAAGGCCATTTATAAGATAGTTCCCCTTTAAACTCTGCAACAGAGAGGAGGATCTCAAGCTTTGTTAAGCCTTAAGGTCCCCCTATAGGACCCCCTGCTTTTCTTTATCATAAATCGATCAATAGAGACCGTATTAGATCCCCAATTATCATATCATGGGGTATCATTGGAAAGCCACACTCATTGGCTACAACCCTGTGCAAAGATTTTCGAGATCGCCAAATGATTGACGGAGCTAGAGGAGTCGGGGGTGGTAATGTGTACTTTTGCATACTTTGGGGCACGCCTCACATATCGGTATGTAACTCGAGAACCGCTGAACGGACTTTGTCACCTGAAAGGGCAATTTACAGGCAACAAATAGGGCTTTAATTCTATCTATATATTGTATTAAAAGAAATGCACACTCGAGCCACTAGAGGTTGGCAAAGAATCGTCCACATGTGGGCCCTTGGATGTTAAGAGGTCAATGTTTTTAAATATTTTTTTTGTAGCCAACAGTAAAGACCATAACCCTATCAAAAACAGTAGTCAAAGTGTATATTTTCATTTTTACCGATGTTTTATACGATTTATCGGAAATACGAATTTACCGGGAAAATGCTAATTATCGTAAAACCGCAAGGAATTACTAAATCCAGATTCAACCCTGCCATTGGAAAGAGGAGCATTTTCCCTATCCATAGATGTACGATTTGGCCATAATAAGGTCAAGGTCAAGTTCAAGGTCAAATATGAATTCATAATTAAAATTGATTATCATTTATTACTGTATCAATCATCTTCCCTTTATTCATTTGCTTAGATTTTTTTTTACACTTGATCTCAATAAGGTGGTGAATGAGCTCAGTGAGCGACCTCAGTTACGGCACAATTGTAATATGGTGTTATTCACCGGCACAGATGCAAAAATAAATCATAATTTATATTCTCCTTTACTTCATTAGAATTTACTCAAGCCTAGTAACAGACACAATATTTCTGACACTGGAAATACATACCCCCAGGTCCCTAGATGTTCCTAGATACCAAGAACATGCAAATTGACCTTGCAGAAGTGGAGCAATTTTCCATTTACTTGTACCTTTAGGCGAAATAGGGCTACAGCTTAACAGGTTAAATAAAAAAAAATCCAATTTCTTGATTCAGAACAATTTGATCATGGATGAACACAACTTTCAATGCGAATGGTTGATTTGAATTTCAAGGACTTTTTAAGCACCTTGTTAACTTTTTTGGGTAAAAAAACTCATTCACGGCCAATCACGACTATAGTCAGGTTATCTCGCCATGCGTTGAGCGCCAAAACCCGAGTATAGTCGGGTATGGTCCGGGCGGAGAAATGGTACCCGGGCAAGTGAAAGGCTTCATTCGAGCCCCTTGGAACGCGTCCAGCACACTTCATGCATAGTTTGTCCCATTTCATGTCAGGGACCCGATGGACATCAATACTGGAAATCGCGATCAGACAATTGGAATATTCTTTTTGTAATACCTCCTATCAAAGGTCAGGACTATATGACATCAAGCCTACTTTTATCCTCCAATGTATGCCGTTGCTGACAATCAGAGCATCACAAAACAACCCCCCCCCCCCCTTTGATGCCTTCATGATGAAACATAATACCTATTATATACCTTTGATTTGGAAATAATATCGTGTCCAGGCGAGCAACGACTTTCGCTAAATGCACATATCGCTCCATAACGCAGCTTCCAGGAATTAGCCCGGATCACTCTGAAACGATACAATATTCACCACGGTATAACACGCAAACGTATACATGAAAAGATTAACTATTTTTTACATGCTGGACGAGAGATAGTGACTGTCAAATGAGCCATAGTATTGTCTCCATAGCTATAATATAGAATATAGATATAGCTCTGCAGACAAGCAACTGCAGACAGCGATTGTGAGGGAAGGGAATGTGTGATTCTGAATTTCTTCTGACGAGACAAATGTATTATATATACAGTATATATATATTTATATATATATGAATGTTTTCTTTTTCCATCCTGATCTAATTCCTAATTCGGTCTATAATTGATTCTATACTTACAGCCGCTTTTAATTCAACGGGCGGGCGTCAACAGCTTCAGCCGATTACACCCTGAGCACACGGCGTCTCCATTAATTATTTGATGTGATTATATAAGTCATGAAATGGCCAACTCATCACTTAAACAGGAAGACAACGTGGCATGGGTGCGGAACATGGCATTAAAAGGCGTCTACATTACCACAACGAGGCCGCGTGCACTCCTATTGTTAGACGGTACAATATGTGTCGCCTGAATATTAAACACAGGCGGGGACAGAGTCAGTAGAGCTGGAGTGTTTAAGTGGAAACTGGAACTTTAGAAATACTGCAACTCGCTTCACCAGAACCGTGTTGTTGAAACTAAGATATTTGCTGAGAAAGAAAAATAATATCACTCACTCTCTTAATAATAATAATAATAATAATAATTGTATGTATATATATGTTTTTTAAATATATGTGTTTTTTTACGGACAAGAGACAGGACAGCAGAGCGTTTGAGTGTCCGTCCTGTGTGACCCAGTTGGTACTGAGGGAGGGTCATGAGGACAAACAGCTCGTTTGCAGCGACACAGTAGTACATCTGGAGTCTCCCGAGACGGCGTTGTGTAGAATAATGACTCACACTTATGTCTAAAAAAGAGTTTCCACGGCAACCCCAAAACAGCACAACGTCGGCGGGTCAATCGCCAGGAGGGCTTTTATTTTGAAAAGGTCCACTGATAAACGGTCAGACCCTCCGACCCGATGCCAGGAACGACATATGTATCACAGGTATGAGTGATGCCACGCGACGCCGCATCTATATTCATGAACGTGCCACATATAGCCGCCACACGCGTGTTATTATCAACCAGACTTTCAAATGTCACGGGGGGGAAATTGTTATCATGCTAATTTAGCTCTTTTGAAATTGTAAATTGAGACAGAGAGAGAGACACACACACATAGGAGGGGGTTCAGGGGGGGGGGGGGGGGGGGCAGGGGGGGTGGAGGGCAGCATCACAGGCTCTCGGCGTGCGTCTGGTGTACCACAGGGACACGGCAGGTGAGCAAGGCAGCAGGAGTCCAACAGAGGAGGAGCAGGGAGAAGGTTGAGCTGGTGTCAGAGGAGAGCCCCCCGCCCCCCCCACCACTGGCGCTGTCACTCACAACCCCCCCCCCCCCCCCCCCCCCCCCCCCCGGCGCCCCACTGTGCTGCTGTCTGGGGGGGGGGGGGGGGGGGGTCTGGTTCCTCTCTCTCGGGGGCGGAGCCTGTGTGGGCGGCTGCACTTGAAATGCCATTATTGATCAGCGTCTGGCGGTACGAGGGCGCTGTCTCCCCTAACAGTGTGTGTGATGCTCCCCTAACAGTGTGTGTGATGCTCCCCTAACAGTGTGTGTGATGCTCCCCTAACAGTGTGTGTGATGCTCCCCTAACAGTGTGTGTGTGATGCTCCCCTAACAGTGTGTGTGATGCTCCCCTAACAGTGTGTGTGATGCTCCCCTAACAGTGTGTGTGATGCTCCCCTAACAGTGTGTGTGATGCTCCCCTAACAGTGTGTGTGTGATGCTCCCCTAACAGTGTGTGTGATGCTCCCCTAACAGTGTGTGTGTGATGCTCCCCTAACAGTGTGTGTGATGCTCCCCTAACAGTGTGTGTGATGCTCCCCTAACAGTGTGTGTGTGATGCTCCCCTAACAGTGTGTGTGATGCTCCCCTAACAGTGTGTGTGATGCTCCCCTAACAGTGTGTGTGATGCTCCCCTAACAGTGTGTGTGATGCTCCCCTAACAGTGTGTGTGATGCTCCCCTAACAGTGTGTGTGTGATGCTCCTCTAACAGTGTGTGTGATGCTCCCCTAACAGTGTGTGTGATGCTCCCCTAACAGTGTGTGTGATGCTCCCCTAACAGTGTGTGTGATGCTCCCCTAACAGTGTGTGTGATGCTCCCCTAACAGTGTGTGTGATGCTCCCCTAACAGTGTGTGTGTGATGCTCCCCTAACAGTGTGTGTGACAGTGTGTGTGATGCTCCCCTAACAGTGTGTGTGATGCTCCCCTAACAGTGTGTGTGTGATGCTCCCCTAACAGTGTGTGTGGTGCTCCCCTAACAGTGTGTGTGATGCTCCCCTAACAGTGTGTGTGATGCTCCCCTAACAGTGTGTGTGTGATGCTCCCCTAACAGTGTGTGTGATGCTCCCCTAACAGTGTGTGTGTGCTCCCCTAACAGTGTGTGTGATGCTCCCCTAACAGTGTGTGTGTGATGCTCCCCTAACAGTGTGTGTGATGCTCCCCTAACAGTGTGTGTGATGCTCCCCT
Source organism: Notolepis coatsorum (assembly GCF_963971535.1). Taxonomy (NCBI): domain Eukaryota; kingdom Metazoa; phylum Chordata; class Actinopteri; order Aulopiformes; family Paralepididae; genus Notolepis; species Notolepis coatsorum. The sequence goes on from NC_140172.1 coordinate 2,147,129, forward strand.
AACAGTGTGTGTGTGATGCTCCCCTAACAGTGTGTGTGATGCTCCCCTAACAGTGTGTGTGATGCTCCCCTAACAGTGTTTGTGTGATGCTCCCCTAACAGTGTGTGTGTGGTGCTCCCCTAACAGTGTGTGTGATGCTCCCCTAACAGTGTGTGTGATGCTCCCCTAACAGTGTGTGTGTGATGCTCCCCTAACAGTGTGTGTGATGCTCCCCTAACAGTGTGTGTGATGCTCCCCTAACAGTGTGTGTGTGATGCTCCCCTAACAGTGTGTGTGATGCTCCCCTAACAGTGTGTGTGATGCTCCCCTAACAGTGTGTGTGATGCTCCCCTAACAGTGTGTGTGATGCTCCCCTAACAGTGTGTGTGATGCTCCCCTAACAGTGTGTGTGATGCTCCCCTAACAGTGTGTGTGTGATGCTCCCCTAACAGTGTGTGTGATGCTCCCCTAACAGTGTGTGTGATGCTCCCCTAACAGTGTGTGTGATGCTCCCCTAACAGTGTGTGTGATGCTCCCCTAACAGTGTGTGTGTGATGCTCCCCTAACAGTGTGTGTGTGATGCTCCCCTAACAGTGTGTGTGATGCTCCCCTAACAGTGTGTGTGATGCTCCCCTAACAGTGTGTGTGATGCTCCCCTAACAGTGTGTGTGATGCTCCCCTAACAGGTGTGTGTGATGCTCCCTAACAGTGTGTGTGATGCTCCCCTAACAGTGTGTGTGATGCTCCCCTAACAGTGTGTGTGATGCTCCCCTAACAGTGTGTGTGATGCTCCCCTAACAGTGTGTGTGATGCTCCCCTAACAGTGTGTGTGATGCTCCCCTAACAGTGTGTGTGTGATGCTCCCCTAACAGTGTGTGTGATGCTCCCCTAACAGTGTGTGTGATGCTCCCCTAACAGTGTGTGTGATGCTCCCCTAACAGTGTGTGTGTGATGCTCCCCTAACAGTGTGTGTGGTGCTCCCCTAACAGTGTGTGTGATGCTCCCCTAACAGTGTGTGTGATGCTCCCCTAACAGTGTGTGTGTGATGCTCCCCTAACAGTGTGTGTGATGCTCCCCTAACAGTGTGTGTGGTGCTCCCCTAACAGTGTGTGTGATGCTCCCCTAACAGTGTGTGTGTGTGATGCTCCCCTAACAGTGTGTGTGATGCTCCCCTAACAGTGTGTGTGATGCTCCCCTAACAGTGTGTGTGTGATGCTCCCCTAACAGTGTGTGTGATGCTCCCCTAACAGTGTGTGTGATGCTCCCCTAACAGTGTTTGTGTGATGCTCCCCTAACAGTGTGTGTGTGGTGCTCCCCTAACAGTGTGTGTGATGCTCCCCTAACAGTGTGTGTGTGATGCTCCCCTAACAGTGTGTGTGTGATGCTCCCCTAACAGTGTGTGTGATGCTCCCCTAACAGTGTGTGTGATGCTCCCCTAACAGTGTGTGTGTGATGCTCCCTTAACAGTGTGTGTGATGCTCCCCTAACAGTGTGTGTGATGCTCCCCTAACAGTGTGTGTGATGCTCCCCTAACAGTGTGTGTGATGCTCCCCTAACAGTGTGTGTGTGATGCTCCCCTAACAGTGTGTGTGTGATGCTCCCTAACAGTGTGTGTGATGCTCCCCTAACAGTGTGTGTGATGCTCCCCTAACAGTGTGTGTGTGATGCTCCCCTAACAGTGTGTGTGATGCTCCCCTAACAGTGTGTGTGTGATGCTCCCCTAACAGTGTGTGTGATGCTCCCCTAACAGTGTGTGTGTGATGCTCCCCTAACAGTGTGTGTGTGGTGCTCCCCTAACAGTGTGTGTGATGCTCCCCTAACAGTGTGTGTGTGTGATGCTCCCCTAACAGTGTGTGTGATGCTCCCCTAACAGTGTGTGTGATGCTCCCCTAACAGTGTGTGTGTGATGCTCCCCTAACAGTGTGTGTGTGATGCTCCCTAACAGTGTGCGTGATGCTCCCCTAACAGTGTGTGTGATGCTCCCCTAACAGTGTGTGTGTGATGCTCCCCTAACAGTGTGTGTGATGCTCCCCTAACAGTGTGTGTGATGCTCCCCTAACAGTGTGTGTGATGCTCCCCAAACAGTGTGTGTGATGCTCCCCTAACAGTGTGTGTGATGCTCCCCTAACAGTGTGTGTGATGCTCCCCTAACAGTGTGTGTGTGATGATCCCCTAACAGTGTGTGTGTGTGTGTGATGCTCCCCTAACAGTGTGTGTGATGCTCCCCTAACAGTGTGTGTGATGCTCCCCTAACAGTGTGTGTGATGCTCCCCTAACAGTGTGTGTGATGCTCCCCTAACAGTGTGTGTGATGCTCCTCTAACAGTGTGTGTGTGATGCTCCCCTAACAGTGTGTGTGTGATGCTCCCCTAACAGTGTGTGTGTGATAATCCCCTAACAGTGTGTGTGTGATGCTCCCCTAACAGTGTGTGTGTGTGATGCTCCCCTAACAGTGTGTGTGTGTGTGATGCTCCCCTAACAGTGTGTGTGATGCTCCCCTAACAGTGTGTGTGTGATGCTCCCCTAACAGTGTGTGTGATGCTCCCCTAACAGTGTGTGTGTGTGTGTGTGTGATGCTCCCCTAACAGTGTGTGTGTGATGCTCCCCTAAGAGTGTGTGTGTGTGATGCTCCCCTAACAGTGTGTGTGTGATGCTCCCCTAACAGTGTGTGTGATGCTCCCCTAACAGTGTGTGTGTGTGTGTGTGTGTGTGTGATGCTCCCCTAACAGTGTGTGTGATGCTCCCCTAACAGTGTGTGTGTGTGATGCTCCCCTAACAGTGTGTGTGATGCTCCCCTAACAGTGTGTGTGTGTGTGTGTGTGTGTGTGTGTGTGTGATGCTCCCCTAACAGTGTGTGTGATGCTCCCCTAACAGTGTGTGTGTGATGCGCCCCTAACAGTGTGTGTGTGATGCTCCCCTAACAGTGTGTGTGATGCTCCCCTAACAGTGTGTGTGTGTGTGTGATGCTCCCCTAACAGTGTGTGTGTGATGCTCCCCTAACAGTGTCTGTGTGTGTGTGTGATGCTCCCCTAACAGTGTGTGTGATGCTCCCCTAACAGTGTGTGTGTGATGCTCCCCTAACAGTGTGTGTGTGTGTGATGCTCCCCTAACAGTGTGTGTGATGCTCCCCTAACAGTGTGTGTGTGATGCTCCCCTAACAGTGTGTGTGTGTGATGCTCCCCTAACAGTGTGTGTGTGATGCTCCCCTAACAGTGTGTGTGTGTGTGATGCTCCCCTAACAGTGTGTGTGTGATGCTCCCCTAACAGTGTGTGTGATGCTCCCCTAACAGTGTGTGTGTGATGCAGTGGAGGTTTCTCTATGACAACACGTGAAACACAAATTCACTCATAATTCATAATTATTATTAATTTACTAACAGTGTGTGTGATCTCTGCTTCAAACCTCCAGTCTCTCCTGTTATTATCACACAGATAGTGATAGAAGAGGCCAAATAAAAGCTCTACAAAGTGAGGAACTCCACCAACAACAACAAAAATAATGGTATTAATTTGTTTATTAGGCTCAAAAAGACGAGACATTAAATCTATGAATGTATGTCATAACCATGTATATTAGCTTAGGAAGCTGTATTACAGTAACTGTATATTGACAAATAAATGTCAGTCTGGTATTTACAATTAATTTACTATATGTTATGTGATGTGTTCTGTGAATTGTCCTTGTTTTTGTTTAAATTGCTATATGTTTGTTTTATAAATAGTTTTTGTCTGTAAATGTGAAATTCTAACTTTGCTGCTGCCTATCTTGGCCAGGAGGACGCTCTTGTAATTGTAATCTCAATGAGACTTTCTCCTGGTTAAATAAAGGTTAAATAAAATAAATAAATAAAACATTTGTTCGTTTTTCTCTCTCTATGTATTACCATTGTGGAAAATGAATAGCAAAGGTATATTATGAAAAGCAAGGACACACTACACAGTGTTATAGATGCAACGTGCATTTCCTGTGAGCAGCCACTAGGGGCACTAGAGTTGTTACTGAGTCGTCACTGGATGAGTGCGTGGGTGACATCACAGGGCACATGGACGAGCGTCGCTGCTCACATCCCTCCACACACACAGACGGCCGCGTCACTCACCCTCCTCCATGGTGCGCGCCGTCACAGACTCGCTGTCGGCGCCCTGGAACTCGTTGAAGTACGGCCGCGCCTTGATCTCGTAGACGATGCCCTTCCTCAGGCCGCTCAGAGACATGTCCCTCTCGGAGGTCACCTTCAGGTCCTCACCCTGCCAGGGACCCGGTGAGGGCAGCCCGGACGTCTGCCTGTACAGAATACGGTAGCCTTGGATGAACTGGGAGGGGTTCTCCACCTGAGAGACAGAGGGGGGGGGGGGGGAGAGAGAGAGAGAGAGAGAGAGAGAGAGAGAGAGAGAGAGAGAGACAGAGACAGAGACAGAGAGAGAGAGAGAGAGAGAGAGAGAGGGGGAGAAAGATATAGACAGAAGGATAGAGGGGAGATAGACAGAGAAAAATACAGATGAAGGAGAGAGATAGAGAGAGAGAGGAGTGACAGAGAAACAATGAGAGAGAGTGAGTGAGAGAATGAATGAATGATCTTTATTGTCATTGTCACAGGAATGGTACAACGTAATGTAAAATGCAGCCCTAGGTGCTAGCAGTCACACAGTCCTAGATAATAACAACACAGTCCTAAAATAATAAGAAGTTCCTGTTGGTACAGCAGGACCAGTCCTGTTGGGAGGTCCTGGGACAGAGCGTCAGTGCGTACAGTACAGGGAATATAATAACTCACCATAATGACTTGTTAACAGGAGCAGAAGCAAGTGAAGCCTTTTTACAGATGAAATAAAACAGCTGCTTACCATCAGTATAAATAAATCAGTTCCACGCTTTTCTCTCTCTCTCTCTCTCTCTCTCTCTCTCTCTCTCTCTCTCTCTCTCTCTCTCTCTCTCTCTCTCTCTCTCACACACATTTCCTTTCTTTCTTTCTTTCTCTCTCTCCCTCCCCCCCTCTCATTGGCTGTTTGCATTTCATTAACAAAATGATTTGTGTATCTAAAAGCTTTATGAACCCGCACACACACACACACACACACACACACACACACACACACACACACACACACACACACACACACACACACACACACACACACACACACACACACACACACACACACACACACACACACACACACACACATTTAGAATATTTTATTTATGTCCACATAAAAACAAGGTTTAAAGGACACAAATATTAACAGTGCACTTGTACATTGTGGGATTATTCGGATACAATCGTGCCACAGTGGCAACCAAAGTTACAGACTCACACGGATGATGAACCTGACAATCTACACACAGCTCATGGGTACAGAGAGCAGCGTCTTCTCCAAATTGCCCGGCTGCCAATAATTGCTGACACTGAGCAATATTTAGCTAATTGTTTGGCTCTTCTCTTCGGAAGACCGGCCATCTGAAGGCCTCTAACACCCAACTTATGGACATGACCCAGGCTTCCAAATATGAAGACTAAAAGTTTACAGTTGTAGCCGAGTTGTGATATGGTATGGTCTAACAGTTGATATTTTAACATTTTGGTTGTAAATGCTTCCTCTAGACTGTAGTCAAACGTGCAGCCAACTTCTAGGATGAGAACCTCTCTGTTATTCTCATTAACAATAACAACATCGGGGGTGTTTGCTGAAATGTCAGAGAACAGTGAATTGTCCCTACACAGATTGAGCATAATTATATGGCTTCACACTGGTGTGTTTATATAGCTTATATGTTGCAGGTGACCCGAGTGTGGAACTGACACTGTCTGCAATCAGGTTCACGATCCTATCATGCCTACAAATGTAGAGCCCTTTGTATGCATGACAGCCATTGAGTATGTGAGACATGGTTTCTGTTGTCTGTTTGTGACCATGGTTCGTGGTTCGTGGTTCTGTTCGTGACCACACACACACACACACACACACACCCTCCTACATTACTTGAAATAGAATTGCCATGAGTGTACATCTAAGAAATGAGCCGTCCTGTGGGATCAGTTTCTCCTGTAGAATGTGTAGAAGATATGTTATACCTCCGCTATATCACACCTCTGGTTTACAATCATAAACATAATAATTCATTTAAATTAACCCTTTCACTGCCACACGACAGCCGGTTAACCCTTTCACTCTGACAATACATAAGGTTAGCCCTTTACTATCACACAACCGACGGCGATGCTCCATCATTAGCATCATTAGCTCCACGGATGCGGATGCAGAGCTAATGATGTTAATGATGGAGCATCGCCGTCGGTTGTGTGATAGTAAAGGGTTAACCTTCTGTCGTGTGGCAGTGAAAGGGTTAATAAGACATTTTAAAACTGTAATTCAAAAGGTTACAAGGTAGTTCTTTAGTGTTTTATGCAATATCATTATATGATTATTATTATTATTATTATTATTATTATTATTATTATTATTATTATTATTATTATTATTATTATTATTATTATTATTATTATTATTATTATAATATTATTATTATTATTATTATTATTATTATTATTATTATTGTTATTGTTATTGTTATTGTTATTGTTGTTGTTGTTGTTGTTGTTGTTGTTGTTGTTGTTGTTGTTGTTGTTGTTGTTGTTGTTGTTGTTGTTGTTGTTATTATTATTATTATTATTATTATTATTAAATTATTATTATTATTATTATTATTATTATTATTATTATTATTATTATTATTATTATTATTATTATTATTATTATTATTATTATTATTATTATTATTATTATTATTATTATTATTATTATTATTATTATTATCATTATTATGATGGGGCGACAGTGGCTCAGGAGGTAGAGCCGGTTCGATTCCCGCTCGCTTGAGCAAGGCACTTAACCCCTAATGGCTCCCGATGAGCAGGTTGGCACCTCGCATGGTCGCCTCCGCCGTCGGTGTGTGAATGTGTGAGTGAATGGATCAAATGTGAGGAACAAATTGTAAAGCGTTTTTGATAAAAGCGCTATATAATGCAGCCATTTACCATTAGCCATTTATGATAATAATAATAATAATAATAATAATAATAATAATAATAATAATAATAATAATAATAATAATAATAATAATAATAATAATAATAATAATAATAATAATAATAATAATAATAATAATAATAATAATAATAATAATAATAACAATAACAATAATAACCATTATTATTATGAAAATGTATACTAGTATTACTAGTATCTTTGGGTTTAGGGCAACACAGGGCATCCACTAAACATGTCATATGATTTGCATAGATAGTCCCAACCTATAACTATTACAGAGTTATTCATGAATAAACCTAAAATATGTAAAACATATGTTGCTACATTGTATTATGCAAAACATCGTTTTGAATTTTCATCAAGGCATACTGACATTTGCAGTGAATGACTAAACTGGGAAATTATTCTGTGTGTGTGTGTGTTTCTAAGTGTGTTTCTAACACAAATCAAGGTCACATTTCAGACCAGTTGATTGGGGACGACTTGGACAAGAGCCATGTCCCCAATTTGGAGATTTTTGGGTCAGTGGTTAAAGAGACAGTTTGGTGTGATTTGCCTAATTTGGGAGATGTCTGCCATAGATATATCTGCCATAGAGATGTCTGCCATAGATATACCTGCCATAGAGATACCTGCCATAGAGATACCTGCCATAGAGATACCTGCCATAGATATATCTGCCAGAGAGATGTCTGCCATAGATATATCTGCCATAGAGATGTCTGCCATAGATATATCTGCCATAGATATATCTGCCATAGAGATATCTGCCATAGAGACATCTGCCATAGAGATGTCTGCCATAGAGATGTCTGCCATAGAGATGTCTGCCATAGAGATATTTGCCATAGAGATGTCTGCCATAGAGATGTCTGCCATAGAGATGTCTGCCATAGAGATGTCTGCCATAGATATATCTGCCATAGAGATGTCTACCATAGATATATCTGCCATAGAGATGTCTGCCATAGATATATCTGCCATAGAGATGTCTGCCATAGAGATGTCTGCCATAGATATATCTGCCATAGAGATGTCTGCCATAGATATATCTGCCATAGAGATGTCTGCCATAGATATATCTGCCATAGAGATATCTGCCATAGAGATGTCTGACATAGATATATCTGCCGTAGAGATGTCTGCCATAGAGATACCTGCCATAGATATATCTGCCAGAGAGATGTCTGCCATAGATATATCTGCCATAGATATATCTGCCATAGAGACATCTGCCATAGAGACATCTGCCATAGAGACATCTGCCATAGATATATCTGCCATAGAGATGTCTGCCATAGAGATACCTGCCATAGAGATGTCTGCCATAGAGATGTCTGCCATAGAGATACCTGCCATAGATATATCTGCCATAGAGATGTCTGCCATAGAGATGTCTGCCATAGAGATGTCTGCCATAGAGATGTCTGCCATAGAGATGTCTGCCATAGAGATACCTGCCATAGATATATCTGCCATAGAGATGTCTGCCATAGAGATGTCTGCCATAGAGATACCTGCCATAGATATATCTGCCATAGAGATGTCTGCCATAGAGATGTCTGCCATAGATATATCTGCCATAGAGATGTCTGCCATAGAGATATCTGCCATAGAGACATCTGCCATAGAGACATCTGCCGTAGAGACATCTGCCGTAGAGATGTCTGTCATCACTCCAATACAATGGAGCTGAATGGATGGATCATATTCATACTGCGGCCATTTTGCTCTTATGTCAGTCATGCTCAGGTGAATATGGTCAATGGCATATGGTTGGTGGTGATCAAAACTAAATTAAAAGCATACTAAATAAACTTAACACCAATCAGTTCCTAGAAATCATGACCTGGTTACTCAAGATGATCCACAGACCTTGTTGTGAACTGTTTCATCAAAAACTATTATAGCAGACAGGTGTACTCTGGTAGAAATAGTTTCCAATGAAACTGTTCACAACAAGGTCTGTGTATTATCTTTAGTAACCATGTCATGATTTCTAGGAAGAGACATTGCTGTTGAGTTTTCCAACTGCATTCCGTTGGTGCTTTGAGCGCCACAAACCCAGTGTTGTTCCCTTCCACTGTATTGGAGTGACGGCAGACATCTCTACAGCAGACATCTCTACAGCAGACATCTCTACAGCAGACATCTCTACAGCAGACATCTCTACGGCAGACATCTCTACAGCAGACATCTCTACAGCAGACATCTCTACAGCAGACATCTCTACAGCAGACATCTCTACGGCAGACATCTCTAAAGCAGACATCTCTACAGCAGACATCTCTACGGCAGACATCTCTACGGCAGACATCTCTACAGCAGACATCTCTACGGCAGACATCTCTACAGCAGACATCTCTACGGCAGACATCTCTACAGCAGACATCTCTACGGCAGACATCTCTACAGCAGACATCTCTACGGCAGACATCTCTACAGCAGACATCTCTACGGCAGACATCTCTACAGCAGACATCTCTATAGCAGACATCTCTACAGCAGACATCTCTACAGCAGACATCTCTACAGCAGACATCTCTACAGCAGACATCTCTACAGCAGACATCTCTACAGCAGATATCTCTACAGCAGACATCTCTACAGCAGACATCTCTACAGCAGACATCTCTACAGCAGGTATCTCTACAGCAGACATCTCTACAGCAGACATCTCTACAGCAGGTATCTCTACAGCAGATATCTCTACGGCAGACATCTCTACTGCAGACATCTCTATAGCAGACATCTCTACAGCAGACATCTCTACAGCAGACATCTCTACAGCAGACATCTCTACAGCTGACATCTCTACTGCAGACATCTCTACGGCAGACATCTCTACTGCAGACATCTCTATAGCAGACATCTCTACAGCAGACATCTCTACTGCAGACATCTCTACAGCAGACATCTCTACAGCTGACATCTCTACTGCAGACATCTCTACAGCAGACATCTCTACAGCAGGTATCTCTACAGCTGACATCTCTACTGCAGACATCTCTACAGCAGACATCTCTACAGCAGGTATCTCTACGGCAGACATCGCTACGGCAGACATCTCTACAGCAGACATCTCTACAGCAGGTATCTCTACGGCAGACATCGCTACGGCAGACATCTCTACAGCAGACATCTCTACAGCAGACATCTCTACAGCAGACATCTCTACAGCAGATATCTCTACAGCAGACATCTCTACAGCAGACATCTCTACGGCAGACATCTCTACAGCAGACATCTCTACAGCAGACATCTCTACAGCAGACATCTCTACAGCAGGTATCTCTACAGCAGGTATCTCTACAGCAGACATCTCTACAGCAGGTATCTCTACAGCAGGTATCTCTACATCAGACATCTCTACAGCAGGTATCTCTACATCAGACATCTCTACAGCAGGTATCTCTACAGCAGGTATCTCTACAGCAGACATCTCTACAGCAGGTATCTCTACAGCAGGTATCTCTACAGCAGGTATCTCTACTGCAGACATCTCTACTGCAGACATCTCTACAGCAGACATCTCTACAGCAGGTATCTCTACAGCAGGTATCTCTACAGCAGGTATCTCTACAGCAGGTATCTCTACTGCAGACATCTCTACAGCAGACATCTCTACAGCAGATATCTCTACAGCAGGTATCTCTACAGCAGGTATCTCTACAGCAGATATCTCTACAGCAGACATCTCTACAGCAGGTATCTCTACAGCAGGTATCTCTACAGCAGGTATCTCTACAGCAGGTATCTCTACTGCAGACATCTCTACAGCAGGCATCTCTACAGCAGACATCTCTACTGCAGACATCTCTACAGCAGACATCTCTACAGCAGGTATCTCTACAGCAGGTATCTCTACAGCAGGTATCTCTACAGCAGGTATCTCTACTGCAGACATCTCTACAGCAGACATCTCTACAGCAGATATCTCTACAGCAGGTATCTCTACAGCAGGTATCTCTACAGCAGATATCTCTACAGCAGACATCTCTACAGCAGGTATCTCTACAGCAGACATCTCTACAGCAGACATCTCTACAGCAGACATCTCTAGGGCAGATATCTCTACAGCAGACATCTCTACAGCAGACATCTCTAGGGCAGATATCGCCAAAACTCAGAAAATCACACTAAAACAATCTGGACAGATAGATAGCACTCTGGGTATAGTAGGGCTGACCTTCAACCCTTTTTTTGGCCGTCAAAAAAAATGTAATCCACTTTTTCTCCTTTTTCTGTTTTTTTCTCCCATCCCAATTTAGTCGTGCCAATTCCCCCCTTCCCTGTCTTGATCGTTGCTCGCATGTGCCCACCACTGGTCGGTCGTAGGGAGGGTTGAAGAATCTACTAGGGTTGAAGAAACTGCCCCTTTAACTCATTGACCGCCACGCTGTTTTCCCATCTCTACTCAATGGCAACAGCGTTATTGACCATTTTCACGATGTCTGCGGACCCAGCGTGCTAAACATCGCCCCTTTCCAAAATAATCCAGTATTTTTTTCTAGATCGCGAGATATGACGTGTTTCAAGTTCAAGTTCAAGTTTCTTTATTAGTTGTCATACAGAAGTACAGAATACTTTTATACAAAATGCTTCTTTCTGTTACGCTCCAGAGACTGTGCTAGACAAAATAGATAAGTACAAAATAAGTATAGCAAGTATAAAATAGAAGTCAAGTACGTAGACAAAAGTGTTCAGTATATACATATGTACAATGTTCAATGCAGAGTAGAAGTAACTGAGTTACCATACAATATACTATAGAGTGAAAGCAGAAATGGGATGAGGTACAATTTAGGTACAATTTACAGTAAGGTGTAATGAGGTATGGGTTGTAGTGCAAATTCTTTACCAATAAATATAAAGTGTGTTTAGGTGTTCTAAAGTGGGTGCTGCAGTGAGTTGTTTGTTTAAAGTGAGTGTGTGCGTGTGGGTGTGTGTGCTGTGAGTGCATTTGATGGTTGTTACATAGTGTTATTGTCATTTAGCATTCTGATGGCCTGAGGATAGAAGCTTCTTCTGAGTCTCTCTGTGCTTGCCATGAGACTCCGGTATCCCTTGCCTGACCGCAGCAGTTCAAAGAGGCAGTTGTTTGTGTGGCTGGAGTCTTTGATAATTCTCTTAGCCTTACCCATGCACCGCTTGTTGTAAATGTCCTGGAGAGTGGGAAGCCCCCCTCCAATTGTGCGTTCGGCTGAACGGGCCACTCTCTGTAGTCTGCTACGGTCTTGTGCGGTGCTATTCCCAAACCAGGAGGTGATATTGCCAGTCAGGATGCTCTATGCCCAAATCGTTCGGGTGCGTTTTACCTCGAAACTGCGATCGTTACCAAAAGCATGTTTTAGGTTCGGTAAAATATGACAATGTGATCGCTACAAAAGCATGTTTTAGGTAAAATAGACCTTACCTTAGTCAGAAGGTACTCCGAAATAATTAAATCCCAGTCGTCCCATCGCGATCGCAATTACTCGTGTATATTGGGCATGGCTATCATACGGGAAACAATAGGTTTGAGGCATCACATCTCCGACCGAGATGTCCTGATTCACTTTGAGGGGGAAGCAGCCGGAAGTACCTCAGTTCAAAAGACGTTCTTCCTACGTCAGCTGAGGAAGTTCAGGCTGCCGAGGACCATGATGGCTCCGTTCTACACCGCCATCATCCAGTCCATCCTCACCCTCTCCATCATCACCTGGTTCCCTGCAGCCACGGTCAGGGACAAGGCCAAGCTGCAGCGGGTGATACGCTCGGCGGAGAGGGTGATCGGCTGCCCCCTTCCCTCCCTCGAGTGCCTACATTCCACCAGGGCCTTGAGGAGGGCGAGGAAGATCATGGCAGACCCCGCCCACCCGGGTCACGGCCTCTTCATCATGCTCCCCCACGGCAGGCGGCTACGGCTGCCCAAGACATTAAAGTCCCGCCATAGACTCAGCTTCTTCCCCTCAGCAGCTCGCCTGGTAAACGAGTCAGGTGTCCCCCTGCCCCCCCCCCCCCTCTATAGCGAGCTGCTAGGGCTGGACCTCTGGACTTGAACTGTGCTGCACTGTATCCATGTCCCCTACCACTGCACTTTACTGTCTCATTGTTGTCTCACTGTCCTGTCCTGTCTTGCACTTTACTTATTATTTATTTACTGTTGTATTGTTCTTAATAATATATTTTTTAAAGCATGCACTGTAAACGTCAAATCACATTCCATTTGTACTGCAATATGGTGAATAAAGTAATCTGAATCTGAATCTGAAAAGGTAGGCGATACTGACACCTGGCGGGATTCGATCATCATTGCAATTTTAACGTAGGCAGCGGTGCCAGGGAGACACAGGCAGCTCCGAGCGAGTGTTTAGAATGGAAATCAAAGGAAAAAGATCAAAGGATCTAAAAACGAGAAAACTCGTTTTTGGTGCTGAACGGTTTGCGACGAAACACGAGAATACTAGTTTTTGGCGGCCAATGAGTTAAGGTTAGGGTTAAAGGAAGACTCAAACATTTAGGGAAATACACTTATTTGTGTATTTCAGTCAGACGAGAAGATTGACAGACGTGTGTCGGTTTTGGAGCTGTGGTAAGTTGTATTTCTTCACTTTTGACAGAGCTAGGCTAGCTGCTCCCTACTGCTTCCAGTCCTTGTGCTAAGCTAGGCTAGCATGCACCTGGACCTCTCTCTCTGGGCACACAGAGATGAAACAGATATCAACCTTCTTATCAATGTGTATTTTCCAAACTGTTGGAGTGTTCCTTTAAGGTTAGGGTTAGGTTCAGGTTTGAGTTAGGGCTAGGCATGTCGTTGTTATGGTTAGGGTTAGGGACAGTGCAATGTCCCCAAAAGTAGCCTAAATAAACATGTATATGTGTGTCCATCTGCATAACAGGGACACCAAGAGACAATAGGAAAATCACTTTCCAGACATAAGAGCAGACTACAAACTGCCTCCAAAAGTGAGACAATAACATACTGCTGCTAATGATGATCTATTTATCCTGATGAGAAACATTAGCTCTCAAACCAGCAGACGCATATAGTACCATCTGTCCCAGACTCTCAACGTCCAGCTAGCCCACTATGCCACTCTGTGTGTGCCATCATTGATGCAACACCATTTTTGTCAGTCAAATGCCAAGTACACCGATTAAAGGGATAGTTTAGATTATTTTGTTGACATAAAGTGGTATGAAATACTTGCCAGCAGTGTAATAGAGGCATAGCCGTTAGCTGACTTGCCGAGACCCGTGCCAGTCCCCCACAACACAAAATACTTTTTCTTGTATCCCTTCCCACTTTATCCAATCAGGAGAAAGAACCCTAAATATTTGTACTTGTTTCAAGAAATCCTGCCAAGCTAAATTTACCCTACTCAATTTGCTGGCAGATTATCTTACTTGTTTCAAGCGCATTGCTTATAACTAAGTTGTATTTCTTATTTTTCGTCACACCATTTTTTGCAGTGTGGAGTTCTCTCTCCTGATTGGATAAAGTGGGAGCGGGATACCATAACGTTTTAACAACCAAACACTCTATATCAGTGATGGCTGAATGTAGAGCTATTACTTTAACACGTAGACCACTTATTTTAATAAGAAAAATACAAACGGTTCAACCTCCCACAATAAAATACGGCAGTCCGTTTTCAATTCTTCACTCAGACTGACACACTATCTTGGATTGTTTCTTGGAGAAGCTCCAGTGTATTACTATTGGGGCACTGGGGCCATCTTGCGAGGTACTTCCAAGATATTGTCAGTGTGAGAGGAGAATGAAGCATCCCAGGTGGCCAGCATACTCGGCCCAATTCCGGCTACCGGTCGGCACACTCGGCATATGTCCGGCACGGCACGCCAACGATGAGCCGGATCTGGCGCGGTAATGGTTGCCGGGGCAGAGCCGACTCGCGCTCGCCAAAGATAAACCGGCTCTGGCCCGGCAATGGTTGCCGGGGCGGAGCCGACTCGCGCTCGCCAAAGATAAACCGGCTCTGGCCCAGCAATGGTTGCCGGGGCGGAGCCGACTCGCGCTCGCCAAAGATAAACCGGCTCTGGCCCGGCAATGGTTGCCGGGGCGGAGCCGACTCGGGCTCGCCAAAGATAAACCGGCTCTGGCCCGGCAATGGTTGCCGGGGCTGAGCCGACTCGGGCTCGCCAAAGATAAACCGGCTCTGGCCCGGCTCGGCTTGCCGTGCCAGAGCCGACTCGGGCTCGCCAAAGATAAACCGGCTCTGGCCCGGCTCGGCTTGCCGTGCCAGAGCCGACTCGGGCTCGCCAAAGATAAACCGGCTCTGGCACGGCAATGGTTGCCGGGGCAGAGCCGACTCGGGCTCGCCAAAGATAAACCGGCTCTGGCTCGGCAATGGTTTGCGGCGTCGTTTCTTGCGCTAGCCTCTTGTTAGCCAGCATTGCCTTAATAGCTTTGAGCTAAGGATCTTTGCCGATGCATAAAGTATTGTTTATAGTGCATTTCTTGCCACCTTATAGCATTTGTACATTTGTATGACCGTCTATAATGCTCCCGTTTTTCCGGACGTTTTGGTAATGATTTTCACTATAAAATCATATTTCTAAATGACAGGAAGTTGATAAACTGGCCGGAATAGCTTTGAGCTAACGGATCTTTGCCGATGCATTCCATTCTAAACGCATTCAAAACATTACCCGTCTATATAATTTGTTCCTCAACGTTATATAGACAGGTCATGTTTTGTAAACTAACGTTATGTTTAGAATGGAATGAATACGGGTCGGGAAAGATAGTTAGCTCAAAGCTAATCCGGAAGGACAGCTAACAGTAGCTGCTGTCTAACTGTGATGCATTTTCTGTTTGCAGTCCAATGTTCACCAAAACACACACCCACACACTTATAATTTGTTCCTCAACGTTATATAGACAGGTCATGTTTTGTAAACTAACGTTATGTTTAGAATGGAATGAATACATGGGTCGGGAAAGATAGTTAGCTCAAAGCTAATCCGGAAGGACAGCTAACAGTAGCTACTGTCTAACTGTGATGCATTTTCTGTTTGCAGTCCAATGTTCACCAAAACACACACCCACACACTTATAATTTGTTCCTCAACGTTATATAGACAGGTCATGTTTTGTAAACTAACGTTATGTTTAGAATGGAATGAATACTAACACAACACAGACTGCAGCTCCCCAAGCTAACACAAGCTAACACAACACAGACTGCAGCTCCCCAAGCTAACACAAGCTAACACAACACAGACTGCAGCTCCCCAAGCTAACACAAGCTAACACAACACAGACTGCAGCTCCCCAAGCTAACACAAGCTAACACAACATGGACTGCAGCTCCCCAAGCTAACACAAGCTAACACAACACAGACTGCAGCTCCCCAAGCTAACACAAGCTAACACAACACAGACTGCAGCTCCCCAAGCTAACACAAGCTAACACAACACAGACTGCAGCTCCCCAAGCTAACACAAGCTAACACAACATGGACCGCAGCTCCCCAAGCTAACAGAAGCTAACACAACACAGACTGCAGCTCCCCAAGCTAACACAAGCTAACACAACACAGACTGCAGCTCCCCAAGCTAACACAAGCTAACACAACATGGACTGCAGCTCCCCAAGCTAACACAAGCTAACACAACACAGACTGCAGCTCCCCAAGCTAACACAAGCTAACACAACACAGACTGCAGCTCCCCAAGCTAACACAAGCTAACACAACACAGACTGCAGCTCCCCAAGCTAACACAAGCTAACACAACACAGGTCATTTGGACATTCTTTCGATGCCATTATGAATGACTAGCAATCTGTCGGAGTCGATGAGAGCTTTCATTTATGTCATTTAGTCATTTATTCAAAATGCCATTCCAGAATCCGTTCCTATGAGACAGTTTTAGTTCAATTCTGCACTAATGCCAACTGTTTAACATGAGTATGCAACAAGCTCATACTGGCTGCATATCTGTTCTACTGTCTATCTAGAAGCTCATACTGGCTGCATATCTCTTCTACTGTCTTATCTAGAAGCTCATACTGGCTGCATATCTCTTTCTTATCTAGAAGCTCATACTGGCTGCATATCTCTTCTACTGTCTTATCTAGAAGCTCATCTGGCTGCATATCTCTTCTACTGTCTTATCTAGAAGCTCATACTGGCTGCATATCTCTTCTACTGTCTTATCTAGAAGCTCATCTGGCTGCATATCTCTTCTACTGTCTTATCTAGAAGCTCATACTGGCTGCATATATGTTCTACTGTATCTAGAAGCTCATACTGGCTGCATATCTGTTCTACTGTCTCTAGAAGATCATACTGGCTGCATATCTGTTCTACTGTATCTAGAAGCTCATACTGGCTGCATATCTGTTCTACTGTCTCTAGAAGATCATACTGTCTGCATATCTGTTCTACTGTCTTATCTAGAAGCTCATACTGGCTGCATATCTCTTCTACTGTCTTATCTAGAAGCTCATACTGGCTGCATATCTCTTCTACTGTCTTATCTAGAAGCTCATACTGGCTGCATATCTGTTCTACTGTATCTAGAAGCTCATACTGGCTGCATATCTGTTCTACTGTCTCTAGAAGATCATACTGGCTGCATATCTCTTCTACTGTCTTATCTAGAAGCTCATCTGGCTGCATATCTCTTCTACTGTCTTATCTAGAAGCTCATACTGGCTGCATATCTCTTCTACTGTCTGTCTAGAAGCTCATACTGGCTGCATATCCTTTCTACTGTATAGAAGCTCATTGGTTTGTAAATTGACTAGATTTTCTAGAGATTTTTAGTTTTTAATTGTATGTTTTGTAATCTGTATCTGTCGTTACCAGTTAGTCGTGTTACTTTGCTCGTATTCACTGTTCTGGTGGTTCTAGTTGTACGCCTGGATCTGGTGTTCTTTGACCGTGTCCTATATGCCCTGTAAATAATATGTACAGATACTGAGATGTCACAAATATGTTACCTGTTACCTGTTTATTGCACAATGTTGTTTTTTTATTGGATTCTATTATATGTTGTACCACGTATTGCACATCGTTGCGGGCAAGACCACCCGCATTTCATTGTATACTTGTATGCCGTGACAATTAAAACTCTTGACTTGACTTGACTTGACTTGACTTGACCCTGCTACACTTCATCTCAAAACAAACTGGTCAGACTACATGCTTGACCTTACTCCTAGAACCCACCTCGCCCCTGCCCATGTGACAACGGCTTAGACGACAGAGTGCAGCAACTTGCAATGGGCCTGTCTACAAGATACACTATACACGATCAAGGTACCCATATATGTGTACATATCAAAATACTTCCCAAAGGTCAGTGAATACCACGACCACAACACCATAGAGGGAGCTCCACAAATCATGTTAAACCCAGATTCGGCTCAAACAGGAACACGTTTAGCAATTATGCCACATCAATGTGGAACGCCCTACCCAAAGCTGTAAAGGAATGTGAATCACTACCCACTTTCAAAACCACTCTCAAAGAACACCTACGGGAGACTGCAATTCGAAACTGGCCCCTGTAAATGTCCTAACCCAACCCAATGTACAGTCAATTACCAAACATGGTTTTGTCAATATGTACAGTTGCTTGTGCAGTTGTACAGTGTCCAGTGTCCACCCCTACCCAACCTACCCAACCCCCCCCCCCCACTCCACCCACCCCCCCACCTATAATGTATACGTTTTCATAAATGTATAGCCGTATATCCTGATGAATTGAAAATGGGGGACCCTGATGCAAGACGAAAGTATTTCTCTGGTCTGCATCCCCTTAACAATTGTGTGTATTGAGCTGTACTGTATTGTACCCATTCTGCAATCTGTTAATAAAGTTTTCAATCAATCAATCAAAACCGTGGTCAGTCTGTGCGGAGAAACAAGGATCCGAGCATGGTTGCCAGATCGGATTAACAATATCCGAACCGCCCATTATTATCAAAGGTCTGTCAGATGAAGGCGGACTCTCAAATCTGGCAACACTGATGCGTTGCATTGTGGGGGATCCCGGTTTGAAATTTGAATTGAAGCGCGCAAGAGATCTGGACCACGTCGTGAGCATTGCAACTGTTGCATCTTCTCCTCAGGTAATTGTGTGCAACACATATATTTTATTATTTATAAGTAATGCGTGCCGCTGATATAAATGAGTGCTGTTTAGTCTGTGTTTTCAGTGACTACTGTAACGTTATTAGCTCGATATTATGAAACTGCAGCGGGGTAAACTACCGGAGCTGCTAACTGGCTAACGGTATGACTAGCTAACGTTGCTATACTGTACCCGGAGCTGATAGCGTTATGACTATGAGAGCTAACTTTTGTTAGCTTGGGGAGCTGTGGTCCGTGTTGTATTAGCTTGTGTTAGCTTGGGGAGCTTACTAACCCTACTGTCATGCACTAATAAACTAACCTACGCTGTAACACGCAACACTTTGATGAATATTGTTACTCAGCTGATAGAGTTGTAATAAAATATATAATTTCATTGTTGCAAATACTGTTACAGTGCTGGATCTCATCAATGAGATGAACGCAGAAGACGGCTCAAGAACAACTACTTCAAGTGGTCGTAAGTGATGTATAAATTTTTTTATTGTGTGTGTGACTGTGTATGTATATATAATATATACTTTTTAATCTGGGACATCATTTCAAAGAGTCATCCTGTAATGCCCTCTCTCCCCCCCTCTCTCTCTCTCTCTCTCTATATGGGTAACGCATGTATTCCTGGTAACCTGCCCCATTTCTAAGCCATATAACCCAGGACGTTATACGAACAACATTAAAATCTTTTCTCATGTCAAGAATGATTGTTATAGATGCCAAATAATTCACCTTAAAAAAAATACATCATGTAATGAGGGATGGCGGACCTCTAAAGTTGACCTAAGTTACCGGGAATACCAATTCACTATCTCCTCCAATTTAAGAGAGAATTAAAATGTTTTGGTTGTTTTGTAGGGATATCATCATCATGTAACATAATACCATAGTTCTCCCCGAGTTATCTCAAGAGAATTCAAATTTAGCTGAATCTGAAGGGAAAATCCGGGTATGGGATATGAGTCAACATAGTTCATGACCTTCAATTGATAACAAACATAAAAGGCTTAATTTTCATGGCAGATGCATGATATGTTTTGGGCATGATCTTGGCACCCCAATGAACAACCAAAATGAGTTTCGTCTTTTGTGGCCAATTATTTGAGGAGATAATTACGTTTCACATATTGATCCCAGGTTACCGCGAATACCTATCCTCACAATTCCAGATAAACACTTAAATCTCCTATTTGACTAAAGATTGGTGAGATTTTATTTTTGGAAATCATAACATCAATAATAAGGGTTAGGTGTAAACCAGAATTACTAGAATGTGTTGTGTTTTGTCTGTTAAAATGAGCAAAAACAAGGAAAGGGTATTCCCAGTAACTTAAAAACAAGTGCAAAAAATACAGTTCTAGAACAAGTATTTTAATTTTTTCTATATTCAAGAAAGTGGAAAGGAACCCAACATTTTCAATTGTCTGCACACAATCGTTGTTTTGTTATTCACCACCATGCCCCTAGTCAGTCTACACCACCATGCCCCTAGTCAGTCTACACCACCACCATGCCCCTAGTCAGTCTACACCACCATGCCCCTAGTCAGTCTACACGACCACCATGCCCCTAGTCAGTCTACACCACCACCATGCCCCTAGTCAGTCTACACCACCATGCCCCTAGTCAGTCTACACCACCATGCCCCTAGTCGGTCTACACCAACCTGCCCCTAGTCAGATATGCTTACTTTTGGTTAGGCCTCCAAATTAAGATAATCTGGACAAACCTGTCAGATTTTCTGATTTATATGTAGACCGGTTTGAGTTTATTGTAGTGATGTTACTGTGTTTCAAAATCTCAGATATTAACTTGTTAAGTGTTTGTTTTTTTACAGTATGTAAAACCCTACTGTCATGCACTAATAAACTAACCTACGCTGTAACACGCAACACTTTGATGAATATTGTTACTCAGCTGATAGAGTTGTAATAAAATATATAATTTCATTGTTGCAAATATACTGTTACAGTGCTGGATCTCATCAATGAGATGAACGCAGAAGACGGCTCAAGAACAACTACTTCAAGTGGTCGTAAGTGATGTATAATTTTTTTTTATTGTGTGTGTGACTGTGTATATATAATATATACTTTTTAATCTGGGACATCATTTTCAAAGAGTCATCCTGTAATGCCTTCTCTATCTCTCTCTCTCCCAAGACGGTCAAGATCTAACGTATTCTCGCTCTCTCTAGGTTCATGGCCACTAATGACTTCAGACCTTCAGAAGGACAGTATGCTGGATGAGGAAGGTCTTGGCCATGCTGCGATGGCTCCTAGAAGACAAGAACGGAGAGGTGCTGGACCTGGCTGTCAAATGGTTTGTAATGCTACAGTATATTGTATGTAGTTGTGCATGACATGGACTAAATTAGAGGTCCTAGATATGCAAAATAATATTGAGAATCACTGGCCTTAGACTATCTACTAACGTATTCTCGCTCTCTCTCTTTAGGTTCATGGCCACTAATGACTTCAGAGCTTCAGAAGGACAGTATGCGTGTAGCTTATTGCCAGCGGAAGAGTGCAAGAATGCTTCCGCATTCGTCACTGCACGCCAGTACGGTAATGCGCCTTTCCTTTCGCCCCGCTCAGACAAATGCATGTAGTACATTGCAACACAACGCAGCATTTCCGCGTACATTGCAACGAATCACTTGGAGTTTGAAAGTGATATCAGAAGAAACTACTCAACCTCAGCTGTCTTTAACTAGCAGGACGCTAGTGGGCTAGTCGCTAAAATATATATCGTTTTATATATAATTGTACCAACACAGATATTAGGCAGTACACACATTGTCCTGCAATACATACAGTGAATGCACAGCTACATTCGCCATATATTTCTATCGCTGCTGCGGTCTACAGTGAAATGCAATATTATTATTATTATTGTAAAGATTATCATTACAATCGCAGCCTGGAGAGGCAATGTTACAAGTGTACGAGGGTTGTGTGCAAAGAGCACAGCCTCTCAATTTGCACAACGTGCACAAAATAATAATTGTAATGATCTTTACAACAATAATAATATTGCATTTCACTGTAGACCGCAGCAGCGATAGAAATATATGGCGAATGTAGCTGTGCATTCACTGTACATGTATTGCAGGACAATGTGTGTACTGCTTAATATCTGTGTTGGTACAATTATATATAAAATCGATATATATTTGAGCGACTAGCCCACTAGCGTGAAGGGGCTCCTTTCCTCAGAGCAGCCCGCTTGTATCACCACGCTCGGCGCTGCTGCGATGGTGCAGGAGGTTGCCTCGCTAGTGGGCTAGTCGCTCAAATATATATATCGTTTTATATATAATTGTACCAACACAGATATTAGGCAGTACACACATTGTCCTGCAATACATGTACAGTGAATGCACAGCTACATTCGCCATATATTTCTATCGCTGCTGCGGTCTACAGTGAAATGCAATATTATTATTATTGTAAAGATCATTACAATTATTATTTTGTGCACGTTGTGCAAATTGAGAGGCTGTGCTCTTTGCACACAACCCTCGTACACTTGTAACATTGCCTCCAGGCTGCGATTGTAATGATAATCTTTACAATAATAATAATAATATTGCATTTCACTATAGACCGCAGCAGCGATAGAAATATATGGCGAATGTAGCTGTGCATTCACTGTACATGTATTGCAGGACAATGTGTGTACTGCCTAATATCTGTGTTGGTACAATTATATATTTTAGCGACTAGCCCACTAGCGTCCTGCTAGTTAAAGACAGCCGCGGAAATGCTGCGTTGTGTTGCAATGTACTACATGCATTTGTCTGAGCGGGGCGAAAGGAAAGGCGCATTACCGTACTGGCGTGCGGTGACGAATGCGGAAGCATTCTTGCACTCTTCCGCTGGCAATAAGTTACACCCGGACAGTATGCTGGATGAGGAAGGTCTTGGCCATGCTGCGATGGCTCCTAGAGGACAAGAACGGAGGTGCAGGACCTGGCTGTCAAATGGTTTGTAATGCTACAGTATAAATTATTGTATTACATCACACTCACCATCAATGACTCCACCATCACCCCCTCCCCCCTAGTCCGCAACCTCTGTCATCCTCGACCCCACCCTCTCATTTGACCCCATGTCCGCTCCATTGTCAAAACTTCATATTTTCACCTCCGCAACATTGCCAAAATCCGTCACTGCCTCTACCCCCTGCTGCTGAATCCCTCATACACGCCTTCATCTTTTCCCTCCTGGACTACTGTAACTCCCTCCTCACTGGCATCACCTCCCGCTCCCTCCATAAACTGCAGATGGTCCAAAACTCAGTTGCCCGCCTCCTCACTAACACCCGGTCCCGCGAACACATCACTCCTGTCCTCCACTGGCTCCCGATCAAGGAACGCATTAACTTCAAAACACTACTCCTCACCTTCAAAGCCATCCATAGCCTGGCCTCACCCTGGTCTTAAACTTTTTACACCAAGAGAACGGTGGGGAGAGAATATATACATATGATGGGGAGAGAATATATACATACAGTGGGGAGGAGACTGTACATTAGGAGGGGGTGGTTGGGAGAGAAATATACATATAATAGACAGTCTCCTCCCCACCGTATGTATATATTCTCTCCCCACCATATGTATATTTCTCTCCCACCCACCCACCCCCTCCTAATGTACAGTCTCCTCCCCACCGTATGTATATATTCTCTCCCCACCGTATGTATATATTCTCTCCCCACCATATGTATTTTCTCTCTCACCCACCCACCCCCTCCTAATGTACAGTCTCCTCCCCACCGTATGTATATATTCTCTCCCCACCATATGTATATATTCTCTCCCCACCATATGTATATTTCTCTCCCACCCCCTCGTAATGTACAGTCTCCTCCCTACCGTATGTATATATTCTCTCCCACCCCCTCCTAATGTACAGTCTCCTCCCCACCGTATGTATATATTCTCTCCCCACCATATGTATATTTCTCTCCCACCCCCTCCTAATATACAGTCTCCTCCCCACCGTATGTATATATTCTCTCCCCACCGTATGTATATTTCTCTCCCACCCACCCCCTCCTAATGTACAGTCTCCTCCCCACCGTATGTATATATTTTCTCCCACCCCCTCCTAATGTACAGTCTCCTCCCCACCGTATGTATATATTCTCTCCCCACCATATGTATATTTCTCTCCCACCCCCTCCTAATATACAGTCTCCTCCCCACCGTATGTATATATTCTCTCCCCACCGTATGTATATTTCTCTCCCACCCACCCCCTCCTAATGTACAGTCTCCTCCCCACCGTATGTATATATTTTCTCCCACCCCCTCCTAATGTACAGTCTCCTCCCCACCGTATGTATATATTCTCTCCCCACCGTATGTATATTTCTCTCCCACCCACCCCCTCCTAATGTACAGTCTCCTCCCCACCGTATGTATATTCTCCCCCCAACGTATGTATATATACCGCCATCTTTCTCCCGGGTTGGTGTGATCACATGACTGACAAAGCCGTGCAGTGATAGGCCAGAAGTCAATTCGATTGCATCCAGGCGCGATTGCTTATCCTGTCTGGGTAGCCCGGATGATGGTTTTTTGATCGGATTTTATACACCGCAATTATGCATCGAATTTTTTTTACATTGAATTTTATTATACATTCGAATTTTTTACATTGAATTTTTATTTCACATAGGTAAATTCAGAGCAAAAAAATTCAGATACATGATTTTCAAAGTAATTATTTTCAATGCTATAAATTCGGTGTCTGAAAAAATTCAGATACATTTTTCAAAGTAATTATTTTCAATGCTATAAATTCGGTGTCTGAAAAAATTCAGATACATGTTTTCAAAGTAATTATTTTCAATGCTATAAATTCGGTGTCTGAAAAAATTCAGATACATGTTTTCAAAGTAATTATTTTCAATGCTATAAATTCGGTGTCTGATAAAATTCAAAAATCAGATACATGTTTTCAAAGTAATTATTTTCAATGCTTTAAATTTGGTGTCTGAAAAAATTCAGATACATGTTTTCAAAGTAATTATTTTCAATGCTATAAATTCAATTCAGATACATGTTTTCAAAGTAATTATTTTCAATGCTATAAATTCGGTGTCTGATCAAATTCAAATACTTCTGTCACTCATTTGCTTCCATACTGGCTCTTGTTGTATTTTGTTATCTTGCTTTCCTTCTCTCTCTTCTCTCTCTCTTCTCTCTCTCTCTTCTCTCTCTCTATCTCATCCTCTTCTCTTCTGTCGTTGAATTTGTGGTTCGTTCTTTTTATTTGCCTTTTTCACTTTTCGTGTAGGGCAGTGAGTGGAAGTCCCATCCCCTCCACGTCGGGGACCAGCACGCCTCGCCGGGGCCGGCGACAGCTCCCCCAGACCCCCGCCACGCTACGCCCCCACGTCACCTATTCCCCCGTGGTCCGTAAGGCTATGCCCACGCCTCCCGGGGTGCCCCAGGGGCGCCTCCCGGCCCGGCCCCCTGGCGCTTTTCTCCGGAGCCCCCCCCAGGGGCCTCCCCCTGCCGGCCCCCCGCCACCCCACCATGGCTCACCTCGTCAGGGTCGCCACCCGCCACCTCGCTGGGGTGACGCGGGAGGAGGGGGGTCTCCATGGAGGGCGACGGTTGCTTCTACAACCAGGACTACGAGCCACGCCACGAGCCGCCCGCCTATGAGCAGAGCCCCGCATAACATTGGGGTCTTGTGCTTGGCACTCCGCGCATGGCACTAACACTGTCACGGTTAGGAGTTTGATTCCTGCTGGGGCCACCCGTTGTGAATGATGTATACAGTCATTCCAAAGCACTTTATGTCCTAGTAATAGAGCTGTGCTATAGAGATGCTGTCATTCATTCATAACTAAACCAAAAGACATTTATAAACAACGTCTTACTAAATGCAGGCTTTCATTTACAACTGAACGGCCATATCACTCGTTTTTGTATTAATTCTCCTAAAAAATTTTGCTAAGCTAGACTAACATGAAAGTTTAAGTGAAAGTACACACTTGAGTAAAAGTCAAAGTTTCTACTTTTAAATGTACTTAAGTAGTAAATTGAACTTTTTTTCTGACTGTCTATATTCTTCTGATAGCAGGTGTTTAATCAAAGATCCCCTGTGGGAGAAGCTGTTGCAGGGGAACAATGGGTTAATTTCATTGGAGGCTTTGTCGTTGGGTTCAGAGAGGAGGATGTGATATTTTTTTGTTAATAAATGTTTAAATATCTATTCAAGTTGTCATTTTTAACTGGAAAAAGTAGCATGTATGGGGGTAATTGTTACTTTACTTGATATTTGAGCTTCACTGCAGAATGGTGTATATTGTGTACAATGTGCACATACACTGAGAATATATTTCAGTGAGGTAGGAGACAGCATGTAAACTTCTGAATTGTTCAATGCGGGACATGCCAATACTCCATTGGTAAAGGGAAGGGTCCTTAAATATGTGGCATTGTATTACTAATCAACCATTTCCTACTGTATTTCCGGTAATGTATGGTCATAGGCAGATAGTGGAGTAGCTCTGGCAGAATACTGGGTACACAGTAAATTCCGCAAAGTAAATTTGACTCAAACTGAGTACATTTCACTCAAACTGAGTAAAATTTCTTTACTCAGTTTGAATCAAATGTACTCAGTTTGAGTCAAATGTACTCTGCGGAATTTACTGTGTAGTACCATTGCATTGGCAGTGTCGGCTAGGCTTCGGGCAACCAAACCTGGCCCAGTGTGTGTGGGTCGCATCTGGGCTGCTTTAGGCAACCCGACGTTCACCGCTTCCGGCAACCCCGGACATGGCCCAGTGTACTCGGGCCGGAATCGGCCAGTCAGTCATTGCCGCCTACTCGGCCGATCCGGACGTTCACCGCTTCCGGCAACCCCGGACCTGGCCCAGTGTACTCGGGCCGGAATCGGCCAGTCAGTCATTGCCGCCTACTTGGCCGACTCTGGCAGCCGGACTTGGGCCGACTAATTTCTTCCGGCCTGCCGGATACAGGCCATTAATGGGCCGGAACTTTTTGGCCACCTGGGATGGGAACCCAAGGACTGTTGTTTTCTATGTTGTGGCGTGGCTTGAAACCTCTGTGGATACTGTGTGTTGCTGCCCAGCTCAACAGAACTTCAACCACATCACTTGGTAGGTCAGCTAATGGATATGCATTGATTACACTACTGGGAAGCATTTAAAAAAATCAGAACCATTGCCCTTTAAGTTCTCTTAGATAGATGACATTGCAGGTTCTCTCACTTTGTGATCAGGATACTTCCTGCACCATGATGTGCCATGATTGGGGCCGACAGTGAGACTGGGAGGTAGAGCAGTCTGGTCATCCGGAGGCCCTTGAGCAAGACACTTAACCCCTAATTGCCCACGATGCAGGTTGGCACCTTGCATGGTTGCCTCCGCTGTCGGCGTGTGAATGTGAATGGGTCAAATGTGAGGAACAAATTGTAACGCGCTTTGGATAAAAGTAATAACAAATGCAGCCAATTACCAATTACCATGTACCATGATGCAATGCAACCTCAACACTTCAAAGATCTTCAGAAACGGCTGGTTCTGATAAAACAAAATGCTTTAGTTATCAATGTGCCCAGAGAGGGTGTCGTGTTTTAAGGCCCAAACATCCAGAAGACAGAGGGATAGCAGCCCCATCGCCAGAAATAACTAATACGACTGGAGATTTGATTGACCAGAGAGACTTAGAGGCTCAATAGGCGGCTGCCAATTTTTGGCAACATTGAAGATTTCTAATTATACCTTGATAGTACTCAAACCAAATAACACGTTTCACAGCG
Organism: Notolepis coatsorum; assembly: GCF_963971535.1. Taxonomy (NCBI): domain Eukaryota; kingdom Metazoa; phylum Chordata; class Actinopteri; order Aulopiformes; family Paralepididae; genus Notolepis; species Notolepis coatsorum. The sequence continues at coordinate 2,175,072 of NC_140172.1, forward strand.
ATTACGTTACGGTAAGGGGGAGGAGCTCAGATAATAACATCCAATAACCAAGTCAAATGATTGGAAAGAGTGAACCATCTATCAAACCCTCTAAGTGAGTGACACACATGCTTGGTATATGCACACAGGCCTGCTGCCTGCTACAGTAGCTACCTAGCGGGGCATGTATGATGAATTGAAAATGGGGGACCCTGATGTAAACAAGACGAAAGTCTTTCTCTGGTCTGCATCCCCTTAACAATTGTGTGTATTGAGCTGTACTGTACTGTACCCATTCTGCAATCTGTTAATAAAGTTTTCAATTAATCAATCAATCAGACTTTGGAGGCATCCTGCATTCTGATTGGGAAGGGCGCTGTAGAATTCTAAGAAATTCTTAGATATTTCTAAGTTCTGCCCAAAATCAACGGCTGCCTATAGGTCCTTTAATCCAAATAGTGTGCTTTCCATCTACAAACGAAACTCTTCAAGAAAGTATGTATATACTGTATATACACCACATTGTGCATGTATATACCACATTGTGCTATGTGCTATATTTAATTTAGTTTATATCCCATATAATTTTATTTATTATTTTTTTCAACCTCGTATTTACAGTTGTACAGCCCTGGTCTATAATTTATTTCCTAATTATATTGTTATATTGTGCTTAACTTAGCTCATATTTCATTTTATTTTACTCCACCTCTTTATTGTATTATCTGTCTGTTAATTAATGTCTGTCCGCTAATGTCGCACCGATAACGTCCAAAGCAAATTCCTTGTGTGTGAAAACTACTTTCACACAAAAAAATACCTTTCTGATTCTGATTCTGATTCTGATTCTGATTGATATGGTCAAAGAAAAATCACGGATTGGGTCTTTAAGACCTCATGTATCTCCAAACATCTGGGATGGAAATCCTCCCAGAAACATCTCTCCTACTGTGTCTCTAACCCTAACCCTAACCCATTTACATTTAGTCATTTAGCTGAACGCTTTTATTCAAAGCGACTTACAAGTTCTGTACGACAACAGGTCATCAGGAAGGGCACAACTCTATCAGCTGAGTAACAATGTTCATCAAAGTGTTGAGTGTTACAGTGTAGGTTAGTTTATTAGGACACGTGCATGACAGTAAGGTTAGTTAGGGTTAGATTTTTTCTCTTTTTTCTTAATTCAGATAATGGTTGAAGAAGTGAGTCTTTAGTCGACGGCGAAAGATTGGACGTGATTCGGCTGTCCTAACTGGGGTGGGCAGTTCATTCCACCATCGTGGGGCAAGGACTGAGAATAGGCGACTTCTCTTTGATGACCCTCCCGGAGCTCGGATAGGAGTAGGTCTGAGGCGGCCAGGGGATGTAGAGCGTAGGGGTCTTGAGGGTGTGTAGTTAGAGACCATTGACCGGAGGTAGGCGGGAGCGGTTCCCTTTGCCGCACAGTATGCCAGGTCGAGGGCCTTGAAGCGGATTCGTGCAGCAATGGGGAGCCAGTGCAGGTCCCTGAGAAGTGGGGTGCCCCAGAAACATCTCTGCTACTGTGTCTCTAACCCTAACCCCTGGAGTGTGAGGTGGGCCGGCTGGCTGGTCGGTACTCACGGTCCATGTGACCTGCACGTGTCTCTAACCCTAACCCCTGGAGTGTGAGGTGGGCCGGCTGGCTGGTCGGTACTCACGGTCCATGTGACCTGCACGTGTCTCTAACCCTAACCCCTGGAGTGTGAGGTGGGCCGGCTGGCTGGTCGGTACTCACGGTCCATGTGACCTGCACGTGTCTCTAACCCTAACCCCTGGAGTGTGAGGTGGGCCGGCTGGCTGGTCGGTACTCACGGTCCATGTGACCTGCACGTGTCTCTAACCCTAACCCCTGGAGTGTGAGGTGGGCCGGCTGGCTGGTCGGTACTCACGGTCCATGTGACCTGCACGGACGTGGAGCTCAGTACCACGGGGTTGTGCACGCTGACCACCACCTCCCCGAGCTCCTTCTGGACCCGCAGGTGGTCCACACCCTGCACCGCGGGACTGATGTCTGAGGGGGAGGGAGGAGAGGGGGGAGGAGAGGAGAGGAGAGGAGAGGAGAGGAGAGGAGAGGAGAGGGAGGAGAGGAGAGGAGAGGGGGAGAGGGGAAGGAGAGGGGAGAGGGGGGGGAGGAGAGGGGGGAGGAGAGGGGGGAGGAGAGGGGAGGAGAGGGGGGAGAGGGGGAGGAGAGGGGGGGAGGAGAGGGGGGAGGAGAGGGGGGAGGAGAGGGGGGGAGAGGGGAGAGGGGGGAGGAGAGGGGGGAGGAGAGGGGAGGAGAGGGGGAGGAGAGGGGAGAGGGGGGGAGGGGGGAGGAGAGGAGGAGAGGGGGGGAGGAGAGGGGGGAGAGGGGGGAGAGGGGGGAGGAGAGGGGGGAGAGGGGGGAGAGGGGGGAGGAGAGGAGGAGAGGGGGAGGAGAGGGGGGAGAGGGGGGAGGAGAGGGGGGAGAGGGGGGAGAGGGGGCAGGAGAGGGGGAGGAGAGGGGGGGAGAGGGGAGAGGGGGGAGGAGAGGGGGGAGGAGAGGGAGGAGAGGGGGAGGAGAGGGGAGAGGGGGGGAGGGGGGAGGAGAGGAGGAGAGGGGGGGAGGAGAGGGGGAGAGGGGGAGAGGGGGAGGAGAGGGGGGAGAGGGGGGGAGGGGGGAGGAGAGGAGGATAGGGGGAGGAGAGGGGGGAGAGGGGGGAGAGGGGGGAGGAGAGGGGGGAGAGGGGGGAATAGAGGGGGGAGGAGAGGGGGAGGAGAGAGGGGAGGGGGGAGAGGGAGAGGGGGGAGAGGGGGAGGAGAGGGGGGAGAGGGGGGAATAGAGGGGGGAGGAGAGGGGGAGGAGAGAGGGGAGGGGGGAGAGGGAGAGGGAGGAGAGGGGGGAGAGGGGGGAATAGAGGGGGGAGGAGAGGGGGAGGAGAGAGGGGAGGGGGGGAGAGGGAGAGGGAGGAGAGGGGGGAATAGAGGGGGGAGGAGAGGGGGGAGGGGGGAGAGGGAGAGGGAGGAGAGGGGGGAGGAGAGGGGGGATAGGGGGGAGGAGAGGGGGGAGGAGAGGGGGAGGAGAGGGGGGAGAGGGGGGAGGAGAGGGGGGAAGAGAGGGGGGAGAGGGGGGGGAGGGGGGGAGGAGAGGGGGGAGATTAGTATGGTAATAATACACTGTACAGTTTAGGTGTATGATCACATTCACATTTGTTTAATACTATAACCCTTTCACTACCACACTACAGTAGTGAAAGGTTAACCTTCTGTAGTGTGGTAGTGAAAGGTTAACCTTCTGTAGTGTGGCAGTGAAAGGTTAACCTTCTGTAGTGTGGTAGTGAAAGGTTAACCTTCTGTAGTGTGGCAGTGAAAGGTTAACCCTCTGTAGTGTGGTAGTGAAAGGGTTAACCTTCTGTAGTGTGGCAGTGAAAGGTTAACCCTCTGTAGTGTGGTAGTGAAAGGGTTAACCTTCTGCAGGGTGGTTGTGAAAGGGTTAACATTCATGAAATGGTGAGTAAACCTACTGAGAGTATAGCTACTGTATCTCATTTTAGTTTAGAGAACACCATATCCTCACTATGAATATTAACAAAGAAAGTATCTTATCTTAGTGTTTAGATGGCATGGTGTACAGCTAAACCTCACAATGGAATATTATCAAAGTATAGCTATCTTATCTTAGTTTAGAGGACATCATGTTTGCAGTCTTGTGAATATTGATGAACATCACATATGTTACATTTTGGATTAAAATAGTTTTACCACTGTAATTGATAACATGCTAGCCCCATGGCTAGTATTTTTTCAATCTGTCCTCACTAGCCAGGATTTGAATACTATGGTTTCATGAAGATGGTACAGAACGTATTGCCAAACAGCACTGGGATTCTGCCCAAAACTCTTAAACATCCCTGGCATGCATGCTAACAACTGTGATTAAAAAATGATTCATCGCCACTATTGTCTCAACATTAACACTTTGAGTGCCAGCCACGCGTTTTGTCGTTAGTTCATGCCGACCGCTGAGTGCCGAAAAATGATAACGTTTTTGTGTATGCCAGAATATTCCAGTAAAGCCGATTAGCACGGAATCTTTATATTTTCCTTGAAAACGAGGGCTTTTCAAAATGCTATAAAACGGAAATGAAGCGATTTAAAAAAAAAAATATCCGTTTCGACAACGTTGACTGCAAACAAGTCATTGATAAACGACGGGCAGATTAGACACATAGCCATAATTTAAGACAGAGATTATGCGTTCACAACGCTATCATTGAAGTGGGTGCTGGCATTTAACGGGTGTAAGGCGCACCGCATGGCTGGTAATCAAAGTGTTAAGCCCAGCTGGGGCTAGCCGTGGCCTAGCATGGTTCGGTACGGTTGGGTTTGCAGCACCGTTGCACATGATCACAACTAGGTACATGTGGAATATCACGTAGTGTGTTGCACCATCTGGATGAAAGACATTGTTTACTTCCAGGTAACCTTCAAAAGATATCAAGGATAGCGAAGGAAGGAATGAATTAAAGAAGTCAAGCTAATTTAAAACAGCCTTGTGTTTGTACCACTCTCAGGTACAGTATGTGTGTTTCAGTCTGCGGGGAGACTCTGTGGAATGGACTATAGATGAAGAGATCAAGCAAACCAATAGCATGTCATACTAATAAAAACTATGAGTTTTGAGAAGAGTAATTAAAATGGTTGATGACGAAGGGTACTGCATTGTGTGATATTGTAAATATGATGTTTATATTTATATTTTATAATATTGTGTTTTTATTGTATTTAATATAACACTGTTGATAAAGGGGCAGGACATGATAAGCATCTTGCTTCTTCCTGCACCTTATCAAACACATCCATTGTTTTGTATTTTTCTGAAGGAGATTGATGTATCTTTTATGTTTGGTGTTTCATCTTTTACAGTTTTCTTTGACTATTTTGTGAAAGAAGAAAGAAAGAAAGAAAGAAAGAAAGAAAGAAAGAAAGAAAGAAAGAAAGAAAGAAAGAAAGAAAGAAAGAAAGAAAGAAAGAAAGAAAGAAAGAAAGAAAGAAAGAAAGAAAGAAAGAAAGAAAGAGTTCTGGCCTACAACTACTTTTGCTGAATGAAGAATGGATCAGTTGGAGAGCTGTGTCGCATTCTTTTATCTGTTCTAGGTAAACTCAAGAAGCAGACATTAATTGTTTTTCATAAAGTGGAAGAACAAGAAGAAACAACAAGCGGTAAGGATGTTACCAAACACGGATGGTCCGCCAAACGTATCTCAGCAGAATGCATGTGTGGTGATGAACAAGGTGCTGATCGGTCAGTCACAACAAAAATAATCCTATTCTGCAACCAAGTGGAATTTCAGATGCCGTCGGATGACCTTTGACCTTTCAAAGTGTTTTCCTTCAGCTGCACTTCGCCCGTTAAAGCATCCTGTCACAACAACCGTCACAGCCAGCTTCAGTCGAGTCCGGACAGATTGTTAAACAACGCTGATTCATTTTGCACATAATCTCACACACTCTAAACGGTTTTTAACACATTCATTCAGTTTGACAGTTATTTACAGTTAATTCAATTTAATATGGCCACCAGGATATTGAAACCTTGTGTTGTGTTAATTACAGCTCAATGAAATGATAAGGTAGCAGCCCCTATAAGACAAGGTGTTGCTATATTTTCTTCTACAGCATTTCATGGATATTAACTTAAGACACTGTAAGGCAAGGACTCAACGTCAATAATAACTGCAAAACTGTTAAGAGTTTTTGAATATGTGCAAAATACATTTTGCATTGTTTTTTTTAGGTGAAGTGCCCCTTTAAAGGTGCCCTCCCTCTGCTTCAGACCGTGAAGACACTCACTGTAGGCCGTCCTCGCAGAAGTCTCTACGCAATACATGTTCTGGCAACATATTTTGGCTAAATATGCCTCATTTTATAAATGTGTATTGATAACATAGTGCTGTAATAACATTTCCTAATAAATATGCATGATCAACAACGTGTGCTTTTATTTTGATATATCTTAATTCCACGTTGAAATGACGCGATTCATTAAGTGTGGGGTCGCCAAAAAGATAACCTAAATCAAATGGGGTTGTGGTATAAAAAAGTTTGAGAACCCCTGATCTAGAGTGACGTGTGAAAGTGGCATGAAAGTGGCATGACTGTACAGACTGAGGTCACATGACCGTACAGCCTGAGGTCACATGACTGTACAGACTGAGGTCACATGACTGTACAGACTGCGGTCACATGACTGTACAGACTGAGGTCGCACTGCAAAAGACCAGACCTGTATCTGATTTAGGACCACGTTATGAAAGTGGCCCAAATCAGAATGGAAATGATCGGATTCCATGTGACATGTGCCGCTCACACTGTCGTGAAAGTGATCAAGGGACTAAACACGTTTCGCAATTATGCCACATCAATGTGGAACGCCCTACCCACAGCCGTAAAAGGAATGTGAATCACTACCCACTTTCAAAACCACTCTCAAAGAGCACCTACGGGAGGCTGCAATTAGAAACTGGCGCCTGTAAATGTCCTAACGCAACCCCCTCCAATGTACAATAAATGTCCTATGAAACCCAATAATACACAAGACCCTCTTCTTGGGACCAAGTAAGGTTTTGTCGATATTCCAATGTACAGTTTTGCTTGTACAGTTGTACAGTTTCCCCCACCCTGTCTACCCAACCCCCCCCCCCCCCCCCACCCCACTTACCCAACCTCCTCCAATGTACAGTTTCTTCCTCAAATGTATATACTCTCTTTTTTAGACTCTTTTTGTATCACACACAGTACTGTATTTGTAAATCTGGTATGTCATAAATGTATAGATGTAGCAGTGCTGTCTATCTGTATGTCGTGTATGTCATATATGTTATGATCTGTGTTCAGGCTCCCTCCAAAAGCTTTAAATAGCTTCTTGGGAGACCTGGCACATACACACAATTGCGTCGTTGTTGTATCACATGAGGATATGAACATATAATGTATCGTGTGTGTGTGCTGGACTTTGTTTGTACTTTGGTGGAAGAAACAATCCCCACTACCACAATTAGAGTTTACCCAAACCAAAAGCCCTGGGTAGACAAATCCGTCCGTGAGGCTCTGAAAGCGCGCACCTCAGCATACAACGCCGGGCTTGTGGCAGGCAACATGAATGACCACAAGGTGGCGAGATACAACGTTAGGAGGGCAGTAATAGAAGCAAAGAGGTGCTACAGGGATGAAATTGAACTTCAATATGAACAGGCTGACTCTAGAGCTATGTGGCAGGGCCTCAGAACGATGACAGATTACAAAGGCACCTCCCTCAAGCTGAACAGTGACATCTCCTTAGCAAATGATCTCAATACCTTCTATGCGAGGTTTGATGCTGGGAATAACAACACCAGCCTACAAACCACTGCAATGGAGGGGGGGGGGGCACTGCTGATGGAGACTCAGTGTTCAGGGTAACAGAACATGAGGTGAGGAGGACCTTTAAGAAAGTGAATATCAGGAAGGCAGCAGGACCGGATGGTATCCCCGGCCACGTCCTAAAAGTCTGTGCCGACCAACTGGCCCCAGTATTCACTGACATATTTAACCTGGCCTTGGAACAGGCTGTCATCCCCACCTGTCTGAAGAAGTCCACTATTATCCCTGTACCTAAAAAATCCAAGCCTGCTTGCCTCAACGACTACCGTCCTGTAGCTCTCACCTCCATAGCCATGAAGTGTGTGGTAAATTCCCAACATAGAATTCCCAACATAGATCTCATGATCAAACTAATGTGTAGAAATACTTGGCCCTCAAACAATAATTCATAGATTGTGTGTGTGTTTACATAGACTGATTGCCATTGTGGGCACACAGAGGTCGATTTACATATGGAGTGAGTGGTCAAATAATTCTATTTACGACAGGAACCCAAGGGCCATTTGCCATGCCCTGGGAAGAGTTTAAGACAATGGGCTCTGTAGATCAGGAACAAATGACCAACTGATCACGTAAACATGTTATCTCGCTGGAAGTCTCCTGTGACACACACAGACACACACACACACATAGTCACACACACACACACACACCCACACACATAGTCACACACACACACACACACACACACACACACACACACACACACACACACACACACATTCACACATACACATACACATACACACACACACACACACACACACACACACAGAGGAGACCACTATTGCTGTAACTAAATGTATGTTTAAATCCTTAATTTGAGCTCCAAACAAGCTGTAACTATTTCCTGGTATATTGTACTTATAATCTTGAATTCTGAAGTCATTGAAGTAAGTTCAAATATAATTAGGTTTGGTCATACTTAAATTAGGTAATTAGTTAATGTGTCTGTTCTGTTTTAATTTATGTTCAAAATGATTAATTGATTGTTCTATCCTCTTGATCTATGGTATTGATTTGTATTATATTCTATCCAGTTCTAATTTAATCTGTTATTCAGTTATATTCTATTCAGTTTATAAAATATTGATGTAAGCTAAAAGAATGATTAGGCCTGTTAGATATTTACTGAAAGTCAGCAGACCTTATGGTAAAGAACTATAGCTGGGTTTATGTAAAGGGGGTTGGCCTATTAAGCCAAACCCCTATTTTTCAAATGCAAGCTTAGCAGGCCTGGGATTGGAGGAAAGAATTTGGTGATGTCATTCTGATGACATCACAGGATCCTGCAGGTTTTTGGCTATAAGATCTGGGTGTGATGGGGGGGAGAGGGACTCTGAACAACCCAACCACAGGACAAGACCTCTACCCGCTCATCCACAAGGCAGCAGGCGGCCAACAAAGGAACTTTTTGGAGGGAAAAACCAACTCTTTGTTATCAAGCAGAGAACAAAGACTTTCAACCATTTTATCAACTAGCTTTCTTCTTTAGTCTGGTTGTATCACTTACGGCATAGGGTTTGTGATCACAACTATAGCATTTCTTTATTGTAATTTGTATCAACTTTTAACTTTGATTAAACAACTGTTATATAACCTTTTTCCTCCGAATTCCGTCTGCCTGCATCGCTGAAAGAAGAGAAGTGATTCCCAGAGCTTTAAAGTATTGAATCACAACGCAGAGTACTAAAGCAACCCGGTTCTGAGCAGAGCAGAACCGAAATAGCTTGGGAAATCCACTTCAAGTGCTTTGAGAAGCTAGTAAAGGGCTACATCTGCTCCTCCCTCCCCATCAACATGGACCCCCTGCAATTTGCATACCGCCACAACAGGTCCACGGAGGACGCCATAGCCCATGTGCTGCACACAGCAGCATCACACCTGGACAAGAGGCAGGGGAACTATGTGAGAATGCTATTCATCGACTACAGCTCGGCATTCAATACCATAGTCCCCTCCATACTCATAGCCAAGCTCAGGGACCTGGGCTTGAACTATGACCTCTGCCAGTGGGTCTTGGACTTCCTGACGGGCAGACCCCAGGTGGTAAGAGCAGGCAACTGCACCTCCTCATCCATCACTCTCAACATAGGGGCCCCCCAGGGCTGTGTTCTGAGTCCCCTCCTCTACTCCCTGTACACACATGACTGTGTGGCACAGCGGAACAGCAACACAATCATCAAATTTGCTGACGACACAGTAGTGGTGGGCCTGATCTCTGCAAACGACGAGAGGGCCTACCTGGAGGAGGTCAAGGTTCTAGCGGGATGGTGTCAAGAGAACAACCTCTCCCTGAACATCAGCAAAACAAAGGAGATGATTGTGGACTTTAGGAGGTCGGGGGTCAGGGACTACAGCCCCCTCAGCATCGACGGGGCACCGGTTGAGAGAGTGAACAGTTTTAAGCACCTCGGAGGACCACACACATTGACAGTGTTGTGAAGAAGGCACGGCAACGCCTCTACTTCCTCAGGCGCTTAAGGAAGTTCCAAGTCAGTCAGAAGATTCTTAAGAACTTCTACTCATGTACAATAGAGAGCATCCTGACTGGCAATATCACCTCCTGGTTTGGGAATAGCACCACACAAGACCGTAGCAGACTACAGAGAGGGGCCCGTTCAGCCGAACGCACAATTGAAGGCGGGCTTCCCACCCTCCAGAACATTTACAACAAGAGGTGCATGGGTAAGGCTAAGAGAATCATCAAGGACTCTAGTCACCCAAACAACTGCCTCTTTGAACTGCTGCGGTCAGGCAAGCGATACCGGAGTCTCATGGCAAGCACAGAGAGACTCAGAAGAAGCTTCTATCCCCAGGCCATCAGGATGCTCAACGACAATAACACTATGCAACAACCATCAAATGCACTCACAGCACACACATCCACACGTACACACTCACTTTAAACAAACAACTCACTGCAGAACCCACTTTACCCACTTTAGAACACCTAAACACACTTTATATTTATTGGTAAAGAATTTGCACTACAACCCATACCTCATTACACCTTACTGTAAATTGTACCTAAATTGTACCTCATCCCATTTCTGCTTTGCACTGTATAGTATATTGTATATTATTATATTGTATAGTATATTGTATGGTAACTCAGTTACTTCTACTCTGCATTTAACATTGTATATATGTACATACTGAACACTTGTGTCTACGTACTTGACTTCTATTTTATACTTGCTATACTTATTTTATACTTATCTATTTTGTCTAGCACAGTCTCTGGAGCGTAACAGAAAGAAGCATTTTGTATAAAAGTATTCTGTATTTCTGTATGACAACTAATAAAGAAACTTGAAACTTGAAACTTTTGTGAATAAATTCATTCATTAATTTAAATGGGGGACCCTGATGTAAACAAGTCGAAAGTCTTTCTCTGGTCTGCATCCCCTTAACAATTGTGTGTATTGAGCCGTATTGTATTGTACCCATTCTGCAATCTGTTAATTAAAATGTTCAATCAATCAGTATATATTTGTTATTTATTTTTGGTATAGTGCTTAACAAGCATAATTTAATGTTGCCCAGTTGTGGCCTGTTGAGGGGCAATACATATCAAAAGTTCCAAAACATCTATTATTTTTGTATGATCCACTATATAAACATAGTAATTATAATATCTACATACATGGCATTTGATTGGACGCTAGTCTCACTTTGTCCCACAGCAACATTAAAATAGTTTAGATTTTTGTGTATGTTAAAAATGTACTTGAAAGTAACACAATAGTTACTTTCTGAAGTAAGTTAGTTACTTTTATCATTTGTAACTGAGTAAGTAATTTAGTAACTTTTTGGAAGAAGTAACTAGTAACTGTAACTAGTTACTTTTTTAAAGTAACTTGCCCAACCCTGGTGACATCACAACGGAACATGTTTGAGTCCCATTTGAATAATTTAAATAATATGTTGACATTAAAAAAGAACAAATAAAGTGATAAAAAAACGACATAAAACAATGATAAAAATTATAATAAAATATTTAAGTAACATTTATATAATAAAGTTGTCAATCAATCAATCTGAGTGACATATGAGCAAGACTGCCTGCCGCCTGCACCTGTAGGACGGATGCTCGCCTCTCTCACTGTACCTTGAGTGCGCACCGGCTCCGACAGTGGACTGGGGTCCCCGAGGCCCTGGGCGCTGGCGGCTCGGATGATGAACAGGTAGACCGTGTTCGCCCGCAGCTCCTGGACGGTGAAGCGGCTGCTCTTCACGTGGTCGGCCACCGTCTGCCAGCTGTTACTCACCGACTGGCTGCAGGGAGATCACACGGGCACATCCAGTCAGCGGGGTCGGGCACCGAGAACCGGTTCTAATAGGAACCGGTTCCTAACTTCCATATTTGCATTTCGATTCTTAATTTCGATTCTTAAAAAAAATAATAAATTTTTTATTTATTTTTTACTTTGTTAATTACTACCCTAGTTACAGTACAGCAACCAAATTAAACTGTATCAAGTGTGAATAGTATGAAAAAAAAAGTTAAAAAAATATATATATCTCCTGCAAAATAAGCTGTGACCTGTTTTGACCTGCACCTCAAAGAATCGGAATCGAGAATCGGTTAGAACAGGAATCGACATGGAGAATCGGAATCGGAACCGGAAGTAACATATTTGCATTTTTATTCTTAATTTCGATTCTTAAAAAAAAAGAATAAATTATAAAAAAAAATTACTTTGTTAATTACTACCCTAGTTACAGTACAGCAACCAAATTAAACTGTATCAAGTCAACTGAAAATGTGAATAGTATGAAAAAAAGAAAAAAAAGAAAAAAATATTTAATATTCTCCTGCGAAATAAGCTGTGACCTGTTTTCACCTGCACCTCAAAGAATCGGAATCGAGAATCGGTTAGAACAGGAATCGATATGGAGAATCGGAATCGGAACCGGAATCGTTCAAATCCAAACGATGCCCAACCCTACAGAGTCAGGGAAGAAGCCACATCTCTCACTGAAGCTACTTTGGAGCGTTTTGTCCTAAGGCTGAGACCACTTATCGATAATGATCGATAACTGCGTGAAAAATCGATAAATGGCATCACTTGTCGATTTTTTTGCATGTGTAAAAAAAATAAACGTATTTGTTTTTTTATACTTTATACTATACTAAAACACTAGGTCTTGTGGCACGTTTTAGTTAAAACATCCCCATTTCATGTAAATTCAGTTGAATTGCAGCTCTGCCCTGTGCGTTTAACATGCAGCACTCCTCCGTCACATCCAGAGACCAGCGACTGTAACATGAGAAGGATCACTGTGGTCGTGCTGAACGGGGAAATCTGTAACACTAAAGATGGCGGCAACGACAAAGAATTGCTGCAAAATAAACATAAATGTGTCGTTCAAATAATAATAATAATAAAAAATAATTTTAATACATTTTGTCCCGATTTATCGATTCTTCCAAATAGCATATCGTCTCAGCCTCATCTTCAAGCTGGTCCCCTGTCACAGTAAGGTGTCTAATTGATCTCTCAGGGACCAATCATATTTTGCTCCAAGCTCCCGCCTCCCGCTGTGTGGCTACTTGGTTGGACGATGGACTCATCTGTTCTCTCTTCACGCACTACATCTTAGATACCACCGGTCAGATGTTGATGGAAATTGGTGGAATGGTGCATCTTGCTACTAAATTCTGGATTTTCTTTTTTTAATGGGGGCCTAAGGGGGTTGTCTATAATCTGCCCAGTTGTACAGCCCTGTCCTATTCATATTCCTATTTGTACCTATAATTGTAGTATATCTATTGTGCTATATTTAATTTAGTTTATATCCCATATCATTTTATTCAACCTCTTATATACAGTTGAACAGCCCTGCCCTATATTTTATTTCATAATTATATTATTCTATTGTGCTTAACTTAGCTCATATTTAATTTGATCTTACTCCACCACTTTATGGTATTGTCTGTCTGTTAATTGTCTGTCCGCTAATGTCGCACCGATAACGTCCAAAGCAAATTCCTTGTGTGTGAAAACTACTTAAATAAAGGCAATAAAGACCTTTCTGATTCTGATTCCAAAGCAAATTGCTTGTATGTGAAAGCTACTTGGCAATAAAGACCTTTCTGATTCTGAAGAGGGGCACTAGCACTACAGTGTTCATCTGTTCATCCACCTCCAGCGATATATCAGACATAACTGGTCGGATTTGGCCAAAACTTCGGGTGAATGGTGCATCTTGCTACTAAGTAAGATGACACTGATTGGTCTAAGGTGTGTGGGGGGGGGGGGGGGCACACTGTGTACACTGTCCGTTCGCCACTGTGTTCTGGAACCTGAGGGGGCCATCATCACTGGTCCAGCGATCCCAGCGCTAGAAAATGTGCCTCTCGGAGCGTCAATGTCACAGCAGTCAGTGATTGGCCAGAAGCAGGCACGTTGGAAGGGGGGGTGCGGGGGGTGCGGTTAGCAGCCCCTAGTGGCAGCTTCAGTTACTGCACAAAACGTATTTTTATATACTATAACATTATAAGTTATACATTTCTCCTGCTCAAAGCACTTCACCATTACACTGTGTAAACAATCATACGGAATAATCGTTATGTTATTATAACAGTAAAGTGACATGTAGGCGAAGACATACTAGTAATTTAATCTCATCCAACAAGCACAATCCCAGAATATTATTTAAAACCATTAACACACTTGTCAGCCCCCCCCCACCCCCTACACCAGTGCTGTCAAATGAGGACTGTAACCGCTTTCTTCAATTTTTTGTCACCAAGGTTGCAAACATAATGGCAAACATCACTCCTTCTCTATCCCCCCTTCCCCTCCATCCCACCACTCAAGCATCCCTGAGTGATTTCTCACCTGTCTCTCTGGATGATCTCACCATCTTAGTCACCTCCATGAAGACCTCCTCGAGCCCCCTAGACATCCTTCCTACATCCATGTTTAAGGACGTTTTCTGCTCTGTTGGCCCCAGTCTAGTCACTATCATAAACTCATCCCTAGCCTCTGGTTCTGTCCCAATCTATTTTAAGGAGGCAGTCGTACAGCCACTCCTTAAAAAGCCCAACCTAGACCCCACCACCCATAACAATTTCAGACCCATCTCCAAGCTGCCTTTTGCATCAAAGGTGTTAGAAAAGGTTGTAGCCAACCAGCTCACCACCCACATCGCAAAATAACATCTGTGACAAATTCCAATCTGGCTTCCGCAAACTCCACTCCACTGAATCTGCCCTTCTCAGAGTATCCAATGATCTCCTGATGTCTGCTGACTCTGGCGAATGCTCTGTTCTGGTCCTGTTAGACCTGAGCGCAGCCTTTTGTTATACGGTCAACCACAACATCCTTTTGGACAGGCTCAGGGAGTGGGTGGGCATCTCTGGGAGCGCTCTAAACTGGTTTGCCTCTTATCTAAGGGAGAGAACGTTCTCGGTGGCTGTGGGTCCTTTTAAATCTGACCCCACCCCCCTCTCATGTGGGGTACCACAGGGATCGGTGCTAGGACCACTCCTTTTTGCCATTTACATGCTTCCCCTAGGCCTCCTCATCAATAAATTCACCGGCATTAAATACCACTGCTACGCAGACGACATACAACTTCTCTGCTCTTTTAAACCCGACAACTTGGAGAAACTCAGCCTTCTCCAGGAGTGCCTGCTCGGCATTGAGAGCTGGATGGGGAGTAACTTCCTCCAGTTAAATGCAAAAAAAACGGAGGTGCTGATCGTAGCAGCTGAAAAGACTGCAGCTAGAGTGGCCACTCACTTGGGGTCCCTTAAAGACAACATACGTCGCCACCTGAGAAACCTGGGTGTTGTCTTCGACCAGGCCATGAACCTAGACAAACATGTCAAAACACTCACACGCACCTGCTTCTTTCACCTCAGAAACATTGCAAAACTACGCACCATCATATCTCACTCTGAACTAGAACTGTCCGTGCATGCTTTTATTTCCTCTAGGCTTGACTACTGCAACTCACTTTTCACCTGTCTCACCAAATCATCCACTGACAAACTACAAATGGTCCAAAATGCTGCAGCCAGGCTACTCAACCATTCTGGCATCCCTGCACTGGCTCCCGGTACACTATAGAATTCACTTCAAAGTCCTCACTTTCACTTTCAGAGCACTCCACGGTCAGGCCCCTATCTACATCACTGAACTCATCCATCCCTACACCAACACCCGCTCACTCAGATCTGCCGATCAGCACCTCCTGGTGGTCCCCAGGTCCAGGCTGAAAACAAGGGGTGATCGAGCCTTCGAGGTGACGGCACCAAGGCTCTGGAACGCTCTCCCCCTGGACCTGCGAACTGCCCCACTGAAAACTCTTTTAAAAAACAACTAAAAACACATTTGTTCAGATAGGCCTTTGGTCATACATAGGCACTTTTTCTTGTCCTCACTGTTCTATAGTTTTGTTTTAATTAGTGACTCATGATTTTATCCAAATTCTTTTATTCTACTTTTTCAATCTGGTTTCACTGTTTTTAACTGATGTTTGTTGTTGTTGTCATTTATTTCTGATTTTGTTTTTATTGTGTTTTTATATTAAAGGGGAACTATTTTACTATTTCTTTCACTATTTGGGCACTTTTACACAATTCCTGTGAGTCTATGGAACACCTCTGTAATATATATATTTTTTTTTATTCATTGTTTTGTATTTCTAATCAAGTCCTCAAAAACAGCATTTTTCTACCTCAAGATCTCGACCCGTTTTGAGCCTGGGCAGCAGAACTGTGTGCAGCTCATCTTGTATCTCAACATTATCATGCAGCGGTGTCTTTCTGACATCACAAATCATCACATTTTCAGATGACTCAGTTCAGTGAGGGTGAATATTGTGAGAGGAGAATTGGAAGAATGCGCCAATATGAGAATTAGAGACATAGATCATATTAATATAAGTTCACATAGCTAGGAAACAATGCTAAACACTCAAAAAGGCCATTTATAAGATAGTTCCCCTTTAAGCTGTAGTGTAAAGCACCCTGTGCATTCGTGCTGTGAAGGGTGCTATATAAATAAAGGTAATTCATTCATTCATAGACACTACCATCTACAATCTATCCTTAGCCTACCATCTATCAGGTATTATTTATTTTGGCCACAGAGTGGCGCTGTCTCGAGTTTGTGGTGCCGCGCTGCTGTTTCCACATTTAGGAGCAGAGAAGAAGAGACCCCAATTTGCAGAGAGCTCTGGTGAGTCGCGTTTTTGTGTAAACTAGTCAACAACATGGTTGTACTGTACAGGCTACTGCGCTTCATTAAGGCTTTCTTTCATCAGAGTGGAAACATAATATGAAAACCAAATAGCCTACAAAATGCAAAAGAGCGCGCCGAGCGAGCGTGTGAATTCATTGTTATGAGTGGTATTCGGAAGTGATGTTTGTTTTTATAGCCATTCTAAACAACAAACGTTCCTCTCACTCTGCCACGTTGTCATTTTGATTAAAAAAAAATACATTAGAATAAGTTATCACGTTATAACGTGAAGCGTTTTATGTTAAAACAATAAGTTATCACGTTATAACATGAAACGTTTTATGTTAAAATGATAAGTTATCACATTATTATAACGTGAAACGTTTTATGTTAAAACAATAAGTTATCACGTTATAACGTGAATCATTTTATGTAGGGATGCTCGATATTAGCTTTTTTACCGATACCGATATACCGATATTGTCCAACTCTTAATTTCCGATACCGATATCAACCAATATCAACCGATACCGATATATGCAGGGTTTCCCCCCCAAAAACTGAATAATTTCAGGTAATTAACATTACATATCTCTTGTTGTGGAATTAACACAACATTATGCATACTTTTGACAATAAATAAAATCTGAATTTGTTCTTACTTGCTTGCCTGGGTAAATAAAGGTTCTAGAAATGTAAAAAAAAAAAAAAAAAAGAAAAAAAAAAAAAATTTGTCCGATACCGATATTTTCCGATATCACATTTTAATGCCGATATCGGCCGATAATATCGGACATCCCTAGTTTTATGTTAAAACAATAAGTTATCACGTTATAACGTGAAACGTTTTATGTTAAAACAATAAGTTATCACATTATAACGTGAAACGTTTTATGTTAAAATAATAAGTTATCACGTTTTATTACATGGCGTTTTCACATTCGCCGAAATGCTTGCTTGTGATTGGTCAATAGCCCCCCGACAGATAATGACCGCTGTTTTTTCAATAATGACCGCTGTGCGCAGCTGTTCGCAATCAAGCCCACTGACACACACTGTTTCAGTGCAATTAGACACTGCCGGTGTTCTGCTGCCGGCGATGACAGGGGGCGGAGCGACGAGCGGAGCCAGAACGCAGCCAGAACGGTAGGTTATGTAGATAACCTAGTTATATTAGTATTGGCTGAGCGTTCCGCTCTGAGCCTTATGAGATATTCTATATTCTATGATACCTATTGTATCCCCTTACGAACAAAAAATACATGCACCACACCTGTATGGGGCTCCGCCCCCATGGCGGCACCGCCCATATAGCAGTGACGACAGTCACCACACACCCTTCCTCGCCAATAACCCGTCCCAGGAAAAAGATTCCTCAAGAGGGAACTCAGGGCCGCGCAGAGCGGAACGCTCAGCCAATACTAATATAACTAGGTTATCTACATAACCTACCGTTATATGCCGTATTTGCTATCGCGTTCCGCTCTGAGCCTTATGAGATAATGGGGAAGAGCGGACGCGAAGCCCGACAAATGTACCCCCTGAGGACCCGTAAGCCCACATCAAGGGGTGCGGGGAGCCCTGTCACCCCATCCTCCCTAATGAAGGGGGGGCGCAGTCAACTCCACCTGAATGCGAACAAGAGGGAAACTAGAACCCCTTGAACACACCGTACAGGCGGAACCACGTGTGACTCAACACACTGTGGCCCATACCCATACACTCCTGCTACCCGACCAAAGGACGGGAAGCAGGGAAGGCCACAGACCCCAGAACCGCCTGGGAGACAGAACCCCCGGTCATGTCCATGAGGAAAAACCTTACAAAGGAGCCCGGGGAGGACCATGAAGCTGCAGCACAGATGGCCTCCACCGAGGCCCCACCCAGGAGAGCGGCAGAGGCAGCCACCTCTGACAGTGCCTTACCAGCACGAGCCCCACCGTAACAGACAAAAAGCTGGTCGGTAACCCTGAAATCCTGAGTACGGCTGAGGTAAATCCCCAAGCACGGACTGGACATGACAGGTGAAGGCCCGCAACTAACTCACTAGTGTGAGGAGGAGGACGAAACGCCTGAACCACAATATCCCGGGAGCGGAAGGAACTCCGGATATTCTTAGGCACGAAAGCAGGATTAGGTCGCAGAGTGACACCGCAATCGGTCCGAAAAGACAGGCACTCTGGACGTACCGAGAGAGCACAGAGCTCACCTACGCGTTTAGCGGAAGTGACAGCCAGAAGGAACGCGGTCTTGAAGGACAGCTGTCCCAACGGCGCCTGCTCGAGCGGCTCAAACGGGGCCAAGGACAACCGACCGAAGACCAATTGAAGATCCCAAGTCGGAGCCAAGGAGCGTTGCACCGGCTTAGCGCGTCGAGCGCCAAGCAGGAAACGCTTCACAAGAGGGTGGCTGAACAAGACATCCCCTCAAACCCCTCATGATAGGAGGATATAGCTGCTGCATATACCCTCACCGTCGAAGCCGACAGTCTATCAAGGAGAGACTGGAGGTAACTAAGGACAGCATCCAGGGGGCAGGAGACTGAGTCCCGGCCCCCCGCCTTACACCACACTTGGAACACACGTCATCTGCCCGCGCAAGCGGAGCGCCAAGCAGGAACGCTTCACAAGAGGGTGGCTGAACAAGACATCCCCTCAAACCCCTCATGATAGGAGGATATAGCTGCTGCATATACCCTCACCGTCGAAGCCGACAGTCTATCAAGGAGAGACTGGAGGTAACCAAGGACAGCATCCAGGGGGCAGGAGACTGAGTCCCGGCCCCCCGCCTTACACCACACTTGGAACATACGTCATCTGCCCGCGTAAGCGCGACAGTGGAGGGAGCATGCGCATTCCAGATGGTAACACCATCAGGATCAAGAACCTGCGCCCCTCAACGTACCCGTCCCAACAACTGACCTACTGACCTAACAGATGTATGGGGAAGAATCCCTGGCGGCACGGCATCGGTCCCAGACCTGCCTGGCCATGTCCAGACGCAATCCTCACCCGTCAGGATGAGGGCCGCCCCGCGACAGTACACCTGCACCCACATTCTCCCTGCCGGGGATGTGGGGAGCCCTCAGGCCGCGCAGATGGAGGACGCCCATAGCCAGCCGCCCGCCGCCTGGTGCAGACAGGGGGAGCGTACTCCTCCCTGTCTGTCGATACACGACACTGACGTCGTATCGTCCGTCCTGATCAACACCATTTGTGGACCAGGAGGACCGCTTTCAACACCAACACATTGAACGTAGCGCAGACCGGGCAGCATGGTTTGCCAGCTGCCCCCTACTGCGTTGGCCCGACGCATCACCAGCGAGGGAGGCGTCGGTGAAAACGCGACGTGAGACAGCGCCGTAACCGTCCTAGGACGGAACCTCCCGAGCGTGTTGACAACACGCTCTGAGATGGATGCCCATAGCCCTCCAACCGTCGACTGGGAAGAGGAATACTCTACATCCAGTCTACAGCAACCCCAGGCTGGTAGAGACCTGCCTGGTATGAGACCTGACGATCCACCTTGACCGCGAAGGACCAGAACGTCATCAGGGCAGAACACTCCGTAACCCCGGACGACGCAGAGGCCCCAGTGCGGCCTCCACGCACTTGGTGAAGATGCGGGGAGCCAGAGAAAACCGAACGGCAGCCTCTGGTACTCATACGCTAACCCTGCAAAGGAAGCGTAGGTAAGCCCTAGGATGGAAGATCGGGGATGCGCATACGCATCCTACAGGTCTATGGAGGAGAACCAGACCCCCACCTGACAGTGTTCAACAGGTAGGAGACGATCCAAAAAATGCTGAACCTTCCCATGGGACAGGTCCAGCCTGGGTCTTACACCCCTCCCTCCCGACTTCTCGGGCTGAGAACACCGGGAGGAGAACGCCACGACGATGGCTTGCTTCGTCCACAGAGATTGGATCTCGTTGACCAGAGCTGTCCCTGCTGGAGACCCCGACAACAGGGTCTGTACCAAACCTGAAAACGGGTGGGGTTGTGTAAACACAAGTCCCCGCCTCAGCGTTCTCTCCATCCACCTCGACATATGATACTGCCGTAGTCATATGTGACGACACTCCCAACGCACCCGCCGTCACGTGGCGCAGGTCCGCCAGGAACTGTAGATAGTTGGCCCGGTCCCCCCGCTGTGCGTAGACAACCCCGGAACCGTGCGAGGAGCGCGTTCCGTCTTGTCGGAACACCTGACCCTGACACCACCCACGAGGCAATCGCACCCAAGGGGGAACCCCGACAGAAAGGGCCGATCTGATACGGGGGGCTTCCGATGAAAAAAGCCCCCCCACTGAACACCCCTCCAGAACATGCTGAAGGAGTTGTTCTGCAGCCGGACATGCAAGGTGTAAGGCCCCCATGGGTTCCTACACACCGTAGCCCTGCAGTGATATTACTACCACCCCAAACCATGTGAGCTGCGACCACTTGCCAATATTTCAGGAGTGGGAGGCACCAACATGATACCTGGCCTGGCGAAGGCGAGGCCGGGGAAGCCCGCACTGTGTGCCTCAAAAGGTTTCGAGCCCCCCTGCTGACAACACTTAAGTTGACAGACGTAACACCAGGCTCAACCAACACAGTTCAAGGTGTGGGAGCCGCTTGACAGCACAACATTCTCACGGACAGACCCAGGCTCAGCCATCAACTGGGTGTCAGCCCCTGTCCCCATGAGAAGCGAAAAGGGGGGCCGCCCGCGCATCAACGAAGGCACGCGGCCCGCAGCCAAAGGAAACAATCAGAGCCCACTTCTTCCGCTGGTGTTGGGGAAGGGAGTGATCGGAGAGCGGGCTGCTCGCGGCAGGACGGTGACGGCTTGTTTGTTCAAGCCGAACCCATCCTACATGGCCGATCCCTCGGCCGCCAAGGCTGTCGGCCTTGTGGACACCTGTCGAATCAACGCCCAGGATACCTCTGGCGGGGGAAAAACATGGCCGCCTGTCGAGGGCCCCGTCATCGCCGCTGACGAGGCCGTGCTCTCTCTTCTTCTGGCTGCGCGGTGTGAGGCGGTGTAGGGCCTAGGACAATACCGCCCGCGCTCCAGCAGAAGACCAAAATCCCCTGCGGAGAGGAGAACCCTGAGCGGTTATAGCTTGCGGCTGGGTCAAAGCTAATAACGTCAACAACCTCGCCCTCAAGGCCCCTCCACCAGACACAATTTTTTTAATAGAAAAAAACAGCAATTCGAACACAGTTCTAATCGTTGCCAATTCCATACCGTGGCGGTACAAGCCTTAACAGCCCACCAGCCACTCGCCAGGCCGACCCACCCATGGTGTCGGCCGGGCGGGGCATTGTTTCAATAAATCAAAAACAAAGGACTGATGTTAACATGGAGCACCAGTGGTGATTGCAAACAGCACCCTCCACTGTGGTGTGCACCATGAAAGGGTTAAATTAATAAAAGAGCTAAACCACAAAAAACTGTAGAATGAGCAAACCCATACACACAAAGTTTAAGGGGAGACGGACCAGACCCGTCTTCATTCAAAATATTCACAACAGAACACCAGCCCTAGTTTAGCCCATTTACCAAAAAAGGTAAACAAAGCCCCCCCCCCCCCGCACTACTCCCCCAGTATACCGATTGACCGTCAGTATGAATGGTTTGAGAGGAGAGAAAGCTGTAGCAAGACAGACCTTCTCATAGCAGAGTGACAAAACGAAACAATAGCCCCCTACACAGGGCCGCCCCAGGAGGTGGGGGGCCTCGCGTCTAAAAACGCACAGGGCCTCACATTTCTCCCAGGCGGCCCTGCCCTTATACTACTGCAGCCTAACGCCAGGCAATGTGGGACCCAAGACAACAATTGCCTGTGCACAGACACACAACATGTTTATCATGTCGGCTGGACCCATAGCCCCACTACCCGACGCCAACCCAGATGGGAACACCGTTCAACAAACCCCGCCGGAACACAAGGTAAAATACCTGGCTAGGAACCTAGCCACGACCTACCCCGTTGTCAACCCATTTACCCGAAAAAGGTAAATAGAACTCAAAAAAACCCACAACAGCTACCGACTGACCTTCATTGATGAACCGGGCAAGAGGCGGGAGAGTGACAACATCTCACGGCGGAGACATTAAAACAGCATAGCAATTAGCAGTAGTAATAGCATGCGGCAGTAGCGATAGCATGTAGCATAGCTTTAGATGTTTTAGCAGCACGCCCAAGACAGCTTGGAAACCGTTCCCTGCAGAGAACGTTCACCAAACCATCCTGCCCCCGGCGCCAACACACAACATGGTTGTGTTAACAAAACAAACCAGCATTACTAACACTAATACCCATGCCTGAAGACACAGGGCCTACCTGAGTACAAGCTGGCCCGACAGCCAGCCTTGTACAGCTGAACCTCGATGTGCTGTCATCAAACGAGGAACATCAACACAGGCCCGTCGTGTCGCCGAAAACATGCGTCGAAGATGCCAAGGGCCAGCAACCTCCGGTAAGCTCCCAACATTATGAATCTAATCTTTTCATCCTACTAGTTTATCGTACGGTGCACGCATCCGAGTACGCTGGGACGAAAATAGAGGAAGGGTGTGTGGTGACTATCGTCACTGCTATATGGGCGGTGCCGCCATGGGGGCGGAGCCCCATACAGGTGTGGTGCATGTATTTTTTGTTCGTAAGGGGATACAATAGGTATCATAGAATATAGAATATCTCATAAGGCTCAGAGCGGAACGCGATAGCAAATACGGCATATAACCAGTGTTGCGAGTCGATGTAAAATGAATTAGGTATATTGTTAGTAAGTTAGCCATGTAATAAGCGGGATAATGTATAGCTATACTCGGTCATTGTCGCAAAATAATTGACCTTCACTGACGTTTAAAACACCTCGCCGTAGCGGCTCGGTATTTTAAACTCCGTGTCGGTCAATTATTTGCGACAATGACCTCGTAGCTATACATTATCCCTTACATAACGTGAAGCGTTTTATGTTAAAACAATAACTTACCACATTATAACGTAAAACGTTTTATGTTAAAACAATAAGTTATGTAAGGGATAAAGTATATTGTCGCAAAATAATTGACCGACACAGAGTTTAGAATACAGAGGCGCCTCGCCGAGGTGTTCTAAACGTAGTGAAGGTCAATTATTTTGCAACAATGACCGAGTATAGCTATACATTATCCCGCTTATTACATGGCTAACTTACTAACAATAGACCAAATTCATTTTACACCATCGACAAGACGAGATCAAATGCAGACGCAGTTCTGTTCTGTCGCTCCGCGCTGTCATTGCCGGCAGCTTCGCCGGCAGCCGGCAGGTGTGTCTGATTGCACTGATGCAGTGTGTGTCAGTGGGCTTGATTGCTTCAGCTGCGAACAGCGGTCATTATTGCTCGGCAGAGGTCCGTTATCGAGTAATAACGGACCTCTGCAGAGCGCTATTGACCAATCACAATCAAGCATTTCGGCTAATGTTAAAACGCCATGTAATAACACGTTATAACGTGAAACGTTTTATGTTAAAACAATAAGTTATCACATTATAACGTGAAACGTTTTATGTTAAAACAATAAGTTATCACATTATAACGTGAACCGTTTTATGTTAAAACAATAAGTTATCACGTTATAACGTGAAACGTTTTATGTTAAAACAATAAGTTATCACATTATTATAACGTGAAACGTTTTATGTTAAAACAATAAGTTATCACATTATAACGTGAAGCGTTTTATGTTAAAACAATAAGTTATCACGTTATAACGTGAAACGTTTTATGTTAAAACAATAAGTTATCACATTATAACGTGAAACGTTTTATGTTAAAACAATAAGTTATCACGTTATAACGTGAAGCGTTTTATGTTAAAACAATAAGTTATCACGTTATAACGTGAAGCGTTTTATGTTAAAACAATAAGTTATCACATTATAACGTGAAGCGTTTTATGTTAAAACAATAAGTTATCACATTATAACGTGAACCGTTTTATGTTAAAACAATAAGTTATCACGTTATAACGTGAAACGTTTTATGTTAAAACAATAAGTTATCACATTATTATAACGTGAAACGTTTTATGTTAAAACAATAAGTTATCACATTATAACGTGAAGCGTTTTATGTTAAAACAATAAGTTATCACGTTATAACGTGAAACGTTTTATGTTAAAACAATAAGTTATCACATTATAACGTGAAACGTTTTATGTTAAAACAATAAGTTATCACGTTATAACGTGAAGCGTTTTATGTTAAAACAATAAGTTATCACGTTATAACGTGAAGCGTTTTATGTTAAAACAATAAGTTATCACATTATAACGTGAAGCGTTTTATGTTAAAACAATAAGTTATCACGTTATAACGTGAAACGTTTTATGTTAAAACAATAAGTTATCACGTTATAACGTGAAACGTTTTATGTTAAAACAATAAGTTATCACGTTATAACGTGAAACGTTTTATGTTAAAACAATAAGTTATCACGTTATAACGTGAAGCGTTTTATGTTAAAACAATAAGTTATCACGTTATAACGTGAAACGTTTTATGTTAAAACAATAAGTTATCACATTATTATAACGTGAAGCGTTTTATGTTAAAACAATAAGTTATCACGTTATAACGTGAAGCGTTTTATGTTAAAACAATAAGTTATCACGTTATAACGTGAAACGTTTTATGTTAAAACAATGAGTTATCACATTATTATAACGTGAAGCGTTTTATGTTAAAACAATAAGTTATCACGTTATAACGTGAAACGTTTTATGTTAAAACAATAAGTTATCGCGTTATAACGTGAAACGTTTTATGTTAAAACAATAAGTTATCACGTTATAACGTGAAGCGTTTTATGTTAAAACAATAAGTTATCACGTTATAACGTGAAGCGTTTTATGTTAAAACAATAAGTTATCACGTTATAACGTGAAGCGTTTTATGTTAAAACAATAAGTTATCACGTTATAACGTGAAACGTTTTATGTTAAAACAATAAGTTATCACATTATTATAACGTGAAGCGTTTTATGTTAAAACAATAAGTTATCACGTTATAACGTGAAGCGTTTTATGTTAAAACAATAAGTTATCACGTTATAACGTGAAGCGTTTTATGTTAAAACAATAAGTTATCACGTTATAACGTGAAACGTTTTATGTTAAAACAATGAGTTATCACATTATTATAACGTGAAACGTTTTATGTTAAAACAATGAGTTATCACGTTATAACGTGAAGCGTTTTATGTTAAAACAATAAGTTATCACGTTATAACGTGAAACGTTTTATGTTAAAACAATAAGTTATCACATTATTATAACGTGAAGCGTTTTATGTTAAAACAATAAGTTATCACGTTATAACGTGAAGCGTTTTATGTTAAAACAATAAGTTATCACGTTATAACGTGAAACGTTTTATGTTAAAACAATGAGTTATCACATTATTATAACGTGAAGCGTTTTATGTTAAAACAATAAGTTATCACGTTATAACGTGAAACGTTTTATGTTAAAACAATAAGTTATCACGTTATAACGTGAAACGTTTTATGTTAAAACAATAAGTTATCACGTTATAACGTGAAGCGTTTTATGTTAAAACAATAAGTTATCACGTTATAACGTGAAGCGTTTTATGTTAAAACAATAAGTTATCACGTTATAACGTGAAGCGTTTTATGTTAAAACAATAAGTTATCACGTTATAACGTGAAACGTTTTATGTTAAAACAATAAGTTATCACATTATTATAACGTGAAGCGTTTTATGTTAAAACAATAAGTTATCACGTTATAACGTGAAGCGTTTTATGTTAAAACAATAAGTTATCACGTTATAACGTGAAGCGTTTTATGTTAAAACAATAAGTTATCACGTTATAACGTGAAACGTTTTATGTTAAAACAATAAGTTATCACATTATTATAACGTGAAGCGTTTTATGTTAAAACAATAAGTTATCACGTTATAACGTGAAGCGTTTTATGTTAAAACAATAAGTTATCACGTTATAACGTGAAGCGTTTTATGTTAAAACAATAAGTTATCACGTTATAACGTGAAGCGTTTTATGTTAAAACAATAAGTTATCACGTTATTATAACGTGAAGCGTTTTATGTTAAAACAATAAGTTATCACGTTATAACGTGAAGCGTTTTATGTTAAAACAATAAGTTATCACGTTATAACGTGATACTGATATTTTTTCTCTATTTCTGGTGTGGCAGCAATACGCTTCCATAGTTATTGCCAGGCGAGGTTTTGGGTCGGGCCGTGCGGCTCAGGGCTCACTGGTACCAGACCAGGTGTTGGGTCGGGCCGTGCGGCTCAGGGCTCACTGGTACCAGACCAGGTGTTGGGTCGGGCCCTGCGGCTCAGGGCTCACTGGTACCAGACCAGGTGTTGGGTCGGGCCGTGCGGCTCAGGGCTCACTGGTACCAGACCAGGTGTTGGGTCGGGCCGTGCGGCTCAGGGCTCACTGGTACCAGACCAGGTGTTGGGTCGGGCCGTGCGGCTCAGGGCTCACTGGTACCAGACCAGGTGTTGGGTCGGGCCGTGCGGCTCAGGGCTCACTGGTACCAGACCAGGTGTTGGGTCGGGCCCTGCGGCTCAGGGCTCACTGGTACCAGACCAGGTGTTGGGTCGGGCCGTGCGGCTCAGGGCTCACTGGTACCAGACCAGGTGTTGGGTCGGGCCCTGCGGCTCAGGGCTCACTGGTACCAGACCAGGTGTTGGGTCGGGCCCTGCGGCTCAGGGCTCACTGGTACCAGACCAGGTGTTGGGTCGGGCCCTGCGGCTCAGGGCTCACTGGTACCAGACCAGGTGTTGGGTCGGGCCCTGCGGCTCAGGGCTCACTGGTACCAGACCAGGTGTTGGGTCGGGCCCTGCGGCTCAGGGCTCACTGGTACCAGACCAGGTGTTGGGTCGGGCCCTGCGGCTCAGGGCTCACTGGTACCAGACCAGGTGTTGGGTCGGGCCCTGCGGCTCAGGGCTCACTGGTACCAGACCAGGTGTTGGGTCGGGCCGTGCGGCTCAGGGCTCACTGGTACCAGACCAGGTGTTGGGTCGGGCCCTGCGGCTCAGGGCTCACTGGTACCAGACCAGGTGTTGGGTCGGGCCCTGCGGCTCAGGGCTCACTGGTACCAGACCAGGTGTTGGGTCGGGCCCTGCGGCTCAGGGCTCACTGGTACCAGACCAGGTGTTGGGTCGGGCCGTGCGGCTCAGGGCTCACTGGTACCAGACCAGGTGTTGGGTCGGGCCCTGCGGCTCAGGGCTCACTGGTACCAGACCAGGTGTTGGGTCGGGCCCTGCGGCTCAGGGCTCACTGGTACCAGACGTACCCAAAGGCCTCAATGACATAGGAAGTGACCGGAGGGCCCTCCTCTGGCCCCGGCTCCCATGACAACGAGATGCTGCTCTTTGTGACATCAGTGACCTCTGGCTTGGAGGGAGGCCCTGGGAGGGCACTGGCATTGTGGGACACGGAGTCTGTGAGGTCAGAGGATTCTGAGAGCGAGAGAGAGAGAGAGAGAGAGAGAGAGAGAGAGAGAGAGAGAGAGAGAGAGAGAGAGAGAGAGAGAGAGAGAGAGAGAGGGAGAGGGGGATAGAGAAAGAAAGAGAACATTAACATTTATGAAAAGGGGCACATGAAGGGATGCAGTGGTATGTACCTTAAAATGCATACCACATTTCTGTGTGTCTGTGCATCACGCACTTTGATTATATGCACTTTTACTGTAAATTGTGCCTCTATGCATCATGCACTTTACTATGATATGCACTGTAGGGGATGTTGATATCAACCTTAGCATTTGTCCTTTTATACTGTCTGTGTTTCTTTTTCTTACTGTCCATGTGTTTATTTCTGTACTGTTTCTGCTCTGCTCCTGTATTGGTTTAGTTGTAGACACACAGTATTGCTCTGTACCTGTATTCCAAGGTGGATTCGTCCGTACAGTACAAGGCTAATAACATCTCTGACTCTGACTGACTCTCTGACTCTGACAATACACTATTAGTACACACAATACACACATTTTCAACAATGTATAAATACAATAATAAATACTAACACTATTTTTACTACATTTTAAGGTACATACAGTACCACTCCATTCCAAATATATCTATAATTATATCATCCCCATATATATATATATATATATATATATATATATATATATATATATATATATATATATATATATATATATATATATATATATATATCAATTCTATTTGATTTGATTTGATCATTATCTTTTTTTATTATTATCTTTATTTTATTAAAATGTGGTGAAGGTGTGTACACTACACCCATATAGTACACTGTATTTAAATAAGTGTGTCCATTGAATTGTGGTGAAAATGGTCAATAATCTGTCATGGTCCCAGTCGGGGTTCCTTCCTGAACAATGTGAACAGTGGTTTTCTGCCGCCCTCTGGTGGCCAAACGCAGCAACTCCAGATACTGAACCTTCTCAGGCATTTAGGCCTAGGTTTGCTGGTTATGTGTAATACTATTAATGCTATGATTAATGTTCTGCCTCTGTTCATGTTGTCTTTCCCCGGTCTGGGTTGTGTTTAAGGTTTAATCTCAATTGCATATGTTTCCATTGGGGCTTGGTCTCTTTACATATGTTTCCAGTAAGGTTTATCTCTTTATATGTTTCTGTTAAGGGTTAACCTCATTACATATGTTTCCATTAAGGGTTTATCTCTTTACATATGTTTCCATTAAGGGTTTATCTCTTTACATATGTTTCTGTTAAGGGTTATCTCTTTACATATGTTTCCAGTGAGGTTTGATCTCTTTACAAATGTTTCTGTTAAGGGTTAATATCTTTGCATATGTTTCCAGTGAGGTTTGATCTCTTTAAATATGTTTCCATTAAGGGTTATCTCTTTACATATGTTTCCATTAAGGGTTAATATCTTTGCATATGTTTCCAGTGAGGTTTGATCTCTTTACATATGTTTTCATTGAGGTTTATTCTCTTTACAATTACTGTGTGTTCATGCCTGGTCTTAAACCAGCTGGCGCTCATTAGTAATCACGGGCAGTACTTATTCCTGCCCGTTTCTCACTTCCTTGTCGCGCCATTGCCATTGTTTTGTTTTCTTCCCTTGTGTTCGGTCACGTACTCTGTTCACCTTTGTCTGTATTTCCCAGTTCCTTATTCTTAGTCCACATTTTTCCAGCACTGCTGAGGTTTGTTTTCCGGGTTTTGCAGTTCGCTTTTGTTTGTTTGTACCGTTCTAACGTGTATCGTTGTTGCAACTGCTTAAGTAAAAGCCCGTTCACTTTCATTCCGTCGTCTCTGCCTCTACTCTCTGTTATCGTGTTCTGCATTTGGGGTTCTCCTCACCTACCCTCACACCGAACCCTTACACAATCAAGCTTGTTTTACTGAATATTATTCAGACCGACCTCTGATGTCCAAGAAGGCACTCCACGACGCCTGTCCACTGGAGCTGGTGGCGACACAGGTGAACAGCCCCGAGTCCAGCAGCTGAGGGAGAGGACGGTGACACATCATATTACTGCAGCTGAGAGGGACAGGACGCTGATGACACATCATATTAGTGCAGCTGAGAGGGACAGGACGCTGATGACACATCATGTTAGTGACTAGAGGCTCAACAATACTGTACATCTGACCAGTGTTGGGAAAGTTCACTTTCTACACGAACCAGTTCACAGTTCACACATTTTAAAATGAACTAGTTCAGTTCATAGTTCATCATTCTAAATGTACGGTTTCAAAAATTAACTAGTTTATAGTTCTTTTTTCAATACGTTGCTGCGAGCTATTGTTTGTAAAAATGATTGCCACAACCCATATAGAACTGCAGACGGCAATCAGAATACTGGCATTTCCATCACACTGTGATTATTATCAGTGTTTCCCCTGAAGGGGCGGCGCGCGCAACGAGTCTCTCTCTCTCTGTGTGTGCGTGCGTGTGTGTGTGTGTGTGTGTGTGTGTGTGTGTGTGTGCGTGTGTGTGTGTGTGTGCGTGTGTGTGTGTGTGCGTGTGTGTGTGTGTGTGCGTGTGTGTGTGTGCGTGCGTGCGTGCGTTCATCTAGCGGAAATACAGTACGTTCAGTTCACGTTCGTTCAGGTGCATCACTGCATCTGACCACGTTCAAGTTTCAAGTTTCTTTATTAGTCGTCATGCAGAAATACAGAATACTTTTGTATGAAATGCTTCTTTCTGTTTTGCTCTTGAGAGTGCGCTAGATAAAATATATAAGTATGAAATAAGTATAATAAGTATAAAATAGAAAAGTCAAGTACGTAAACAAGTGTAAACAAAACAAACATTTTCAATATACATATATACAATATACAATGCAGAGTAGAGAAGGTAACTGGGTACAATTACAATACAATATACAGTGCAATGCAGAGATGGATGCAGATGAGGTACAACTTAGCTTGTGGTGCCACCTTGTGGTGGTAAGGTGCAATGTGCAATGAGGTGCAATGAGGTATGAGTTTTAGTGCAATCTCTTTGCCAATAAATATAAAGTGTGTTAAAGTGTCTAAAGTGTCTAAAGTGGGTGCTACAGTGAGTTGTTTATTTAAAGTGAGCGTGTACGTGACTTGATGTGTGTGCTGTGAGTGTATTTGATGGTTGTTACATAGTGTTATTGTTCGTTGAGCATCCTGATGGCCTGGGGATAGAAGCTCCTTCTGAGTCTTTCTGTGCTTGCCATGAGACTCCGGTATTGTCAGAATGCAGGTAGGTGAATTCCAATGGTTGAAGGCAATCACAGAGACAGAGAGTGTTTACTCTTGAACAGGTTCGACTTTAATAGTAAGAACACAGAGTAAATTCTAAGAGAGAACAAGTGCTAAAAGCACAAGTGTAAGATAAGGTAAATGGGAGCTTATTGGAGGTCCACAGTAGAACCGTCCGCGTTATCCCCGAACGCAATTAGTGAAGACCTGACAATGGACAAGCAGAAGAGAGGTATGTTAAATAGAGACAAATACCAACATTCCACACACACCCCCGTGACAGCCAATCAGGAAACACCCCTAAGTGACAGCACTAATTGACAGGGAAATGACAGGTGACAAGCCCAGTGACATATGCCAGGAATGTGGGTGGTCACCGACCGAGGTCGGTGTCCAGAACGTAACAGTACCCTCCCCCGACGAACGGCACCAGACGTTCACCTAGGAGCCTCGGGATTCAGCCGCCGGAAATCAACGATCAGGCTGGGATCTAAAATATCCCTTTGAGGCACCCAAGAACGCTCTTCTATCCCGTACCCCTCCCAATCCACCAAGAACTGAAACCCCCTACCCCTCCGCCTACAACCCAGTATCCTCCGCACCGTGTAAATGGGTTGACCGCCAATAAACCGGGGCGGAGGAACCACAGGCAGTGGCGGGGCCAAGGGCGATGAGAGGAATGGCTTCAACAGGGACACATGAAACGTCGGATGAACCCTCATAGAGCTCGGAAGTCGTAGCTTGTAAGCCACTGGATTAACCCGATGAATCACTTTAAATGGTCCTATAAAGCGAGGAGCCAGCTTCTTGGATTCCACCCGGAGAGGGAGATCCCGGGTGGAAAGCCAAACCCGCTGCCCTGGACGGTAAACTGGAGCCGGACGACGCTTACGGTTAGCCTGCCGTTGGGTACTAACCGAAACCTTCTGTAGCGCCTTCCGAACCTGTTTCCACGTCCTGTGACAGCGAGCCACATGTGCCTGGGCCGAGGGCACCTCCGCCTCCTGCTCCTGCTCGGGAAACAGAGGAGGTTGAAAACCATACTGGCACTGAAAGGGAGACATACCGGTAGAAGAGGAGAGAAGGGTATTATGCGCGTACTCAGCCCAAGCCAACCTCCTACTCCACGTTGCCGGGCTACCGGCAACGTAACACCTCAAGACCCCCTCCAAATCCTGGTTGACCCTCTCCGTCTGCCCGTTCGACTGTGGATGGAACCCAGACGACAGACTGACCGAGGCGCCGAGGCCGGCGGCAAACGCCTTCCAGAACCTGGAGGCGAACTGAGGACCCCGGTCCGACACGATATCTACTGGCAGCCCATGGACCCGAAAGACATGCTGTATAATTAAATCAGCAGTCTCCCGGGCCGAAGGAAGCTTGGGGAGAGGGACAAAGTGAGCCGCCTTAGAGAACCGATCCACCACCACCAAAATGGTGGTGAATCCGTCCGAAAGGGGAAGACCAGAAATAAAGTCCAGAGATATGTGTGACCAGGGTCGTTTAGGAATAGGAAGTGGTCGGAGGAGACCCGCCGGTGCCCGTCGAGAGGTCTTACTACGTGCGCACACCGGACAGGCCGCCACAAAGGAACGCGTATCCCCCTCCACTGTCGGCCACCAGAACCTCCTACGGATAAATTCCAGGGTCCTGGTTGCCCCTGGGTGGCTGGTGAGGGATGACGCATGTGCCCACTGTAGCAAGCGTGAGCGCGCCACCTTGGGAACATACGACCGTCCCGGAGGACCCCCACCAGGATCGGGCTCCCGCGTTAGCGCCGACCTTACCACCTTTTCTATGCCCCATGACACGGGTGCCAAAATCAAGGCCGGTGGAATAATGGGATGGGGCTGCTCCTCCCGCCCAGGAAGATCAAACTGGCGCGACAACGCGTCAGGTTTGATATTCTTGGAGCCGGGTCTATAGGAGATGGTATATCGAAATCGTGTGAAGAACAACGTCCACCTGGCCTGGCGAGCGTTAAGGCGTTTAGCCCCTTGGATGTAAGCCAAGTTCTTATGGTCAGTCCAAATAATGAAAGGATGTGCCGCCCCCTCCAACCAATGTCTCCACTCCTCCAGTGCCAATTTGATCGCCAATAACTCCCGATTACCCACGTCGTAATTACGCTCGGCTGGTGACAGACGGCGAGAAAAAAAAGCACACGGGTGCACCTTCCCATCCTTTAAGCATCTCTGAGAGAGCACCCCCCCCACCGCGACGTCAGAGGCATCCACCTTCACAATGAACGGAACCTCCGCGTCATGGCGGATCAATACAGGAGCGGATGTAAAACGACGTTTAAGATCGCAGAAGGCCGACTCAGCCCTAGGCGACCATTCAAAGCCAGGAAGAGAGGCCTTAGTGAGAGCTGTTAAGGGATTGGCTAAGGCGCTAAAATTGCGAATAAAGCGCCTGTAAAAATTTGCAAAGCCCAAAAACCGTTGTAACCCCTTGAGCGACGAAGGCCGTGGCCAGTCCAAAACTGCACTCACCTTGGCTGGATCCATGCGCAGATCGCCCTTCGTCAACACAAAGCCCAGGAAGGACACGGTGTCCGTGTGAAACACACACTTCTCAGCCTTAACGAATAGTTGATGCTTGAGGAGACGGTCTAGCACCTCCCGAACGTGCATTTGGTGTTGCACCATATCGCGAGAAAAAATCAGGATATCATCTAAGTAGACAAACACCGACACCCCAATCAAGTCTCGCAGCACGTCGTTAACCAGGGCTTGGAAGACTGCCGGAGCATTAGCCAAACCAAAGGGCATGACCAAATACTCATAGTGCCCATTGGGTGTGTTAAATGCAGTCTTCCACTCGTCTCCCTCTCTAATCCTGACCAGGTTGTATGCATTACGTAAGTCAAGTTTAGAAAAGACCTGTGCCCCCTGTAAGCACTCAAAGGCCGTGTCCATGAGGGGTAAAGGATATCGGTTCTTGATGGAAACGTCATTCAATCCCCTATAATCAATGCATGGGCGCTGATCCCCATCCTTTTTATCAACAAAAAAGAAGCCAGCGCCGGCAGGGGAAGTGGGAGGGCGTATGTGCCCCGCAAGCAATGCCTCCTTTATGTAGGTGTTCATGGCCAAGGTTTCGGGGCGTGAGAGAGAGAACATTCGCCCGCGAGGCGGGGAGGTACCGGGTAGAAGATTAATGGGACAGTCGTATGATCTATGAGGCGGAAGTGCTTTAGCACGCGTCTTGCTAAAAACGTCCGCCAGGTCCCAATAGATCTCAGGCACCCCTATTAAATCGGGATTAGAGGGTAGATCAGAATCTGCCACGCTCCCCACCATCCTGGAGAAAGAGGGAGGAGACAAAAGAGAAGAGGGGGGGGGAGACAAGGGTTTGGGCAAACTCCCGCTGACGATCGACTTGACGTCGGCCGCCGTTGAGAGTTCGCCCGTGCTCCAATTAATGACACGAACACATGACGACAACCAGGGATGACCCAACACCATGACAGAATAGGGGGAAAAGATGACAAAAAAAGTAACCCATTCCCACTCCCCACCCTCCACCCGGATGTGTAAGGGAACTGTGCGCTGGGTGACGCTCCCACTGCCCAGGGGCCGACCGTCCAGGGCATAGACTGGTAAGGGAACCCCTAAGTCCTCCACCGGGGTTCCCCACTCCTTCACCAATCCCACGTGAATAAAATTGCCCGCCGCCCCTGAGTCAATGAGAGCCATAGTTCCCCTAATGTCACCCCCACAGTTGATCGCCACCTCAAAAAATGTGCGAGAATCCGTGGTTTTGGCAGGAATGAGCCCACCTGCTGGCGCCCTCTCGAGGCCCGACGGCGCACCTTCCATCCCCGATTGGGGCCGAGCCGATCCAGCCTGGACCCAACAGCTGCCGAAGCGGTGACCGGTGCGGCCGCACCGGAAGCAGCGTCGCTCTTTGAGGAAGCGCTGCCTCTCGTCGTCCGAGAGCGACAGCGCTCCAAGCTGCATGGATTCATCACCCAGTGGCCCACTCGTGTAATGCATGGAATTATCAACACCAGGAGAAGAAGGAAAACATACCTGGGGCTGGGTGTTGTTGACATGCTCCTTCTCCCTCTCCCGGTGCCGATTATCCATCTTGATGGTGGTGTTGATCAGCACTTCCAGCTGCTCGGGGATCTCACGCGCGGAGAGAGCATCTCGCATCCGCGCTGAGAGTCCCCTGACGAACAGAACCACGCAGACGTTCTCCGCCCAAGCTGTCTCCCGAGCCAAGATCCGGAAATTGATAGCATAAGCTGCGACAGTGCGGAGGCCCTGCCGGCAGTCGAGAAGACGACCACCAGCCTCGAAGATCGAGAGTACCCGGGAAGTATCGAATACTCTTCTCAATTCCCGGGTAAAGGCGTCCAGACTGTCGCAGATTATCGCCCCTGCCTCTAATTCCGCCGTAGCCCAGGAGAGAGCTTGACCGGTGAGCAGTGTGATAATATACGCTACCTGCGCTGTCTCCGATGGAAATGATCGTGGTTGCAGCCGGAAAACGAGTAGACACTGGGTGATGAATTCCCGACAACCATCCGGTGATCCGTCATAGCGAGCGGGCGCCTGCAGATGTGGTTCGCGGGACCGCTCCTGGACCCCGAACCCCCCCCGACTTTCCTCTGCGTGGAGCGCTGCTTCCCCCGCCGCCGACTGCACACCAGCCACTCCTTCTTGGGCTTGTCGAGCTGTGGCCAATGCCGACTGCGCCACCGCTTGGGATGATCCGACGACCCCATTGAGTCGGATTAACTCGGCGCTGACCAGCTGCTGATGTTCCTCCATCCGTGTCTGGGCTGCTCCCTGCGTCCGGAGCATCTCCATGATGGCCTCCATGGAATTCTGATGGTCAGGTCTTCTGTCAGAATGCAGGTAGGTGAATTCCAATGGTTGAAGGCAATCACAGAGACAGAGAGTGTTTACTCTTGAACAGGTTCGACTTTAATAGTAAGAACACAGAGTAAATTCTAAGAGAGAACAAGTGCTAAAAGCACAAGTGTAAGATAAGGTAAATGGGAGCTTATTGGAGGTCCACAGTAGAACCGTCCGCGTTATCCCCGAACGCAATTAGTGAAGACCTGACAATGGACAAGCAGAAGAGAGGTATGTTAAATAGAGACCAAATACCAACATTCCACACGCACCCCCGTGACAGCCAATCAGGGACCACCCCTAAGTGACAGCACTAATTGACAGGGAAATGACAGGTGACAAGCCCAGTGACAAATGCCAGGAATGTGGGTGGTCACCGACCGAGGTCGGTGTCCAGAACGTAACACACAGGTATTACTCACAGGTAG